>NW_028235047.1:0-9934 GCF_977035675.1 Penaeus japonicus | reverse complement strand
CCTTGTTGTGTTATCTTTTCATTCCATGAGAAGAAAATAGTTCTTTTTATTCGAGAACACGCTGGGGTTTAAGGGCATATATGGACCTCCTTGTGCTGATGGAATTTTGTGTGTGCATCGGAAAGTATCTTGATGTTATTCAGTTATACATGTATCTATATATATATATATATATCGAGATTATATCTAATATAACTATATATATATATTATTATATATATATATCTATATATAATTTACATATATATATATAAATATATATATTATATATATATATATATATATATATATTTAAACATACATATATAATATATATATATATATATATATATATATATATATAGATATATTGTATTGTATATATATATATATATATATTATATATATATATATATATATATATATATTATATTATATGTATGTATAGTATATATGTATCTCTATATATATATAAATATATAATATTTATATATATATATATATATATCTCTATATATATTTATATAACATATATAACATATATAATTTATTCTATATATATATATATATATATATATATTTATATATATATATATATATTTAGATATTTATATATTATACATGTATATTTATATATATACTGTATATCTATATATATATATATATATCATATATATATATATTATATATTTATATATATATATATATATATATATGTTTCATATATTTTATATATTAAATATTTTTTTATATACAAATATATATGTATATAAATTAATATATATGTATATATTTATATATATATATTATATATATTAATATATATTAATATATATATTATATTATTATATATGTATATATTATATTATATTTATATATATAGATATCTATATATATATATACGTATATTAGAATATATATATATTTTATATATATATATATATATAATTTATATATATATTATATATATTATATTTATATATTTATATATTTATATATATATATTCTATTTATATTTATATATATATATATATATATCTATACTACTATAATACATATATATACGTATATGTAAATATTTATATATTATATATATATTATATAGATATATTTATATACATATATATTATATATATATATATATATAGATGTTGTATGTATTGTCATATATATATATATATATATATATTTATTTATATATATATATATATATATAATATATTTTATATATGTATCTTGTTATACATTTATATATATATATATAATATATATATATATAGATATATATTATATATTTTATATATACCATATATATGTGTGTGTGTGTGTTTTGTTAGTGTGTATGTATGTATGTATTTATATATACATGAGAGGGAGAGAGAAAGATAGACAGAGAGACAAAGACAGAGGCAGAGAGACACTGACGCGAATCTAATACCTACAACCTGCAGCACCGCTACCCTTTAATTGGCTGGTTTCAAGTTTGCTGACTAATTATAGTTCTAGTTATATTATTTATATGAAAAGAAAAACAATGAAATAGGAGGGGATTGAGCGAGAGATACAGGACAGTTAAATAGATAGAGAGAAAGAGAGAGAGAGAGAGCGGGAGAAAGAGAGAAGCGAGAGAGAGAGTGAGAGAGAGTGAGAGAAGAAGAGAGATGAGAGAGAGTGAGAGAGTGAGAGAGCGAAAAGGGGGGGGGGAAAGGAGAGAGGACTGGAGAGAGAGAGAGAGACGCGAGAGAGAAAGAGAGTGAGAGGTGAGCAGAGAGTTGCTCACGTCGCTGAAGAGAGAGAGAGAGAAAGAGGGAGAGATAAAACAGAGAGAAGAGGGAGCGAGAATGGAGAGAGAGAGAGAGAGAGAAGAAAGGATGAGAAAGGAGAGAGAGGAGGAGAGAGAGAGAGAGACGAGGAGAGAGACGATGAGGAGAGAGGAGAGGTGAGAGAGAATAGAGGCAGAGAGAGAAGTAAGAAGTGACATGCTCAGGAGACCTAAGTGCGTGTCCCCGTTCACCCTTCGAGATTATCACCTTCTCTGTCCATACTCCTTCCCCTCCCCCGCATTTCATCACCCTCCCGCATCTGTCCTCATGTATTACATTCCTTTGCAGGCACCGCGTCGGGGATGCAGGTGTCGTGCAGGGAATCTCCCGAGAGGTTTATATTACCTGGAAGAACCATGTGACTTCCCACCGGGGGGGAATCTCTGTTCGTTATACTTCGGTTCAATAATTAACATTCTTCACCGGTTCGCCTGCAGAGGAGGTGGTGGGAGGTGAGCGTAGCCCGTCTTGGAGGAACTTCGTTTAGCTTTTGTGCGGTGAGTGTTCCGGTGATGTGTTTGTGGGTGGGGATGGGGGTTGTGTGGGTGATTCTTACGTACATATAGTGATTGATGATTGTTTTATATAGTGAGAGTGAGAGCTGTGTGTGTGAGTAGTTAGTGAGTTTGGGTGGGTGTGAGAGACTGAGATAGTATTTTGAGTGTGTGAGAAGAGAGTATTGTGTGTGTGTCGTGTGATGTGTGGGAGTTTGGTGTGGTAAAATTGTTAGTGAGACGATTAGAGTTGGACACAATCACATATTAACTCTCAAAATCATATCATACTCACTCCTCTCTCTCTAACTCAATCTCTAAACTGTGTGAGTGAGTGTGATGTGTGTGTGTGTGAGTGTGAGAGTGTGGAGTGTGAGTGTGAGTGGTGGTGTGTGGTGTAACTCTACAATCCACCCCAACCCACACCACACACAACCATCTCTCTCATCTCTCTCTCTCTATCTATATCTCTGTGTGAGTGTGTTTGTGTGTGTGTGTGAGTGGTGTGAGTGTGTGTGTGTGTGTGTAAGTGTGAGTGAGTGAGTGTGTGTGTGTGTGTATCACACCTCACCCATCTCTCACTCGAACAATCTCTCACTCACACTCACTCCATCTGTTAGTGGGTGAGTTTGTGAGTTTATGATATTGATATAGATATATTGTTAGATATATATTTTATTGTACAGATGTATGTTTATTGATGTTTTTTATTTTAGAGATTATATTTATATATATATATATATTTTTTTGTATATATATATTGTACCAGTATGTATCTATTTTTGTATTTATATATATATTATATATATATATATATATATATTTATATATATATTTATTTATAGTTACAATATATATATATATATATATTTATATATATATATATATATATATGTATATATATATATTGTACATTTGTTGGTATATAATATATATATATATATATATATATATATATATTATATATATATATATATATATATTGTACATATGTATATATATGTATATATATATATTATTCTATATATATATATATATATATATATATATATATATATATATATTTATATAAAAATATATAGTATATATATTTATAAATCTATATATATATATATATATTTTATATATCACTTATATATCTATATAAAACCCCCCCATAAACAATCAAATCACTAATCATAAACTATACCCCAAACCAACCGCTCTATCTATACAAAGAGTTACCCTCGGTTACATATTGTACATATGTGTTGTATAAACAAATATATATAATATTATATATATTATATAATATATATATATATGTATATATATATATATGCTTATATATATATTTATATCTATATTTATATATATATCATTATATATATATATATATATGCTTATATATATATATATTTTACTATATTTTATATATATATATCTATATATATATATATATATGTATATATATAATAGATATATATATATAATTATATATTATATATAATATATATATATTATATAATATTTTTATATATATATATATAGATATGTTATCTTACTATATATATATATATATATATGTATTATATTATATTATTATATATATATATATATTGTATATATATATATAATATATATTTTATATATATATATATATATATGGTATATATATATATTATATATATATATTATATATATAATATATTTCTATTATATGTGTGTGTATGTGTGTGTGTGCTGTGTGTTGTATAAATATATATTTATATATATATATAATATAATATATATATATATATATATATCATATATATATATACATATATATATATATATTTTATATATCTTTATATATATATATATATATATATATATATATATATATATATATATATATTGCATATATTGATATATGTATTATATTATATATATATATATATATTATATTATATATATATATATATATATATATATATATATATATATTATATATGCGTGTGTGTGTGTATGTGTGTGTGTGTGTACATATGGTATTATATATATATATATATATATATATATATATATATATATATATTATCATATATTATTATATATATATATATATATATATATTAAAATCATTCCTTTTTTTCGATTATCCTTAGTGTTCTCCTCCCTAGAACCCCAACCCGTCCGCTCAACCTCCTAAAGCTTCCCGATCGGCGACCGTTCATAAAGATCAAAAGAGGAATCTTCAAACCGTTGATACCCTTGATCCAGAATCCTGTCGAGTTCCTTTGGCCTCTCGTTCGCCTTGCATCTTAAGGAGCGTCCTAAACGTGTGCCATGTTGCCCCCCCCCTCCTTCCCCGCCCCCCGTAGCTAGGAATTTCCCCGTCCGTACTGCAGGTAATTTTCGGCAGTAGTTTCGCTCCCTCTCAGTGCCGATGCCACCCCCGACCCCCCGCCCCGACTTAGGCTGTGCACAGGAGGATGTCTCTTGGGGCTTCAGATCCGCCATAGCAAAGGCACATTTTAGGGGGAAATGTAGGGATTCTGTTTTAGAGGGGTGGGGGGAGGGTGGGTGGGGGGGAGGGGGATCTCACACGAGAAGGACCGGAAGAGGAATTTCAATGCTTACATATTACTAGGGGGATATACACGGATAGGATCGGTTTCCTCTTGCGTAAGGAGAGAGGAACGCTCTGTTTCGTCTATTTTCCTTCTTCATAACGCGATTTGAGCCTATTTGCCATATTATTTGCCATGCGGAATACTAGGACGCATGCTGGAAGCTTATTTACGCGAGGGATAGGTGTTGTTACTGCCCTAACTGAGAGCTTGATTCTGGCCGTGTTTGCTCGAAAGGATTAGTCCGATATGCACGGCATTGTCAAGCTAATAGAGCCGAGTTTTGACATATTTAAATAAAAAAATACATTTATTTACGTTGGTTAGTAGCGTTTTAGTTTTGTTTGTTTGTTTCCTTCTGTTTCTTCAATTGACATGTTAATATGTATCTCCTAGGATTGCTTTATTGTCAATATTGCATATATCGTCAGTATAACTGTATTTCTATTGTAAGAAATGCACCATAAACAGTTATTCTTTAATTCAATTTCTTTTATACATGACTCAACAATTGTTTTTATTCAATGATGTAATCTCATTTATGATGACATTTTCAGAAATGATAAAAAATGACAATGGAAACTTCAAAATTTATAATAATATCTTCTTTTACATGAAGAGATGAATATGAAATAATGATATAATAATTATAATAATGGTAGTAGAATCAAAACAAATTAATTAAAGTACTGATAACATTAATCATCATTATTATCATCATTGTCATTATTAGTATCATTATCATCATTATCGTTATTGTTATTAACATAATATTGAAAACGATAATCGTAATAGTTACTCTCATTATAATTATCATCATTATCATTATTACCATTGCTATTATCATTCTTGTTATCATTGTTATCATAATTATCATTATTATTATCAGTATCGTTATCAATATCATTGATATCATTACTATCATTAATTATATCGTTATCTTTACTATTACCAATATCATCACAAATTTTTCATTCTAATTATCATTATTAGCGTTATTGACATTATCATTAGTATAATCATTAATATTAATGTTATTATCATTATCATTATCAGTATTTCTATCATTAACGTTATCAATATTATCCTTTTTATTATATTCTTTATTGTCATTATCAGTATTATCACTATCATTATTTTTATCATCATTGTCATTATCATTAACATTATTTCTATTATCATCACCATCCTTACTGTCTTCATCATTATTATCAATTTAATTTTCATTGTTACTATTGCTATTGTTAATGTTATCATTATTATGCTAATCATTATCATTATGATACTAATAAAGGGAATACAAAACAGACAAAGTGAATATGAACCATCTGGATTTTTCCCACTTAAAAAAAAAAAAATGAAACGATAGATGACAATATAACAACAACAACAAAAATAGATGCATTAGAAAAAGAAAGAAAAAATAAATAATCTATAGACTTTCTTACGCGTTGCATCGTCTCTAAGCTTCTTCACGGCACCTCCTTTTCACGGGCATATAGTTTCATTCACTCTTAGACACACTGCATTACCCCCTTGAACCGTCTTGGCATCATGCCCGTGGAAGCCGACCTACAAATGCTTCCAGGACCTGTTGCGTTTGTGCTGTCTTATAAGAGAGAGAGAAACTTGGAGGGAAGGGGGGAGGAAGAGAGAGATAGCGAGAGAGAGAGAGAGAGAGAGAGAGAGAGAGAGAGAGAGAGAGAGAGAGAGAGAGAGAGAGAGAGAGAGAGGAGAGTAGGAGAGATTGAGGAGAGAGAGGGAGAGAGAGCGAGGGTGAGTTTGAGAGAGAGAGAGGAGCGGGAGAGAGGAAGGAAGGGAGGAAGAGAGGTGGGAGGGAGAGAAGGAGAGAGCGATGAGAGAGGGAAGGAAGGGAGGAAGGGGGGGAGGACAGAGAGGAGAGAGAGAGAGAGAGAGAGAGAGACTGTGATGAGATAAGAGAGAGAGAGAGGAGAGAAGAGAGAGAGAACGACGAGCGAGGAAGAGGATGGAGAGAGAGAGAGGAGTTATTGGAGAGAGAGAGATGAGGAGGAGAGAGGAGGAAGAAAGAGAGAGAAGAAAGAGAGAGCGAGAGAGAGGAAAGGAAGAGGGAGAGGATGAGAGAGCCGAGAGAGAGGAAGGAAGGGAGGGAGGGAGGAGAGAAGGCGAGAGGGTGGGAGAGGAGGAATAGTCTATGTGAGAGTAAGTTGATAAAGATATAGATAGATAGATAAGAACAAGAGAGAGTGAGATAAGAGCGAAACAGAGGGCGACAGATAGAGAATATTAGATGTTTATAGACAAAAACGAACAAATCGGAAGGTGCAACATCAATCATCGTGGCAACACACACACAATGAAGTATGGTTCAAAATAATTCCCATGCTATCATCACTTTGGAAATTCGAGAGGAAATCATACTTTTAGATCTATGCTTATAATCATTTCATTCTTTCATAGGCAAAGGGCATCCAAATTCATGACCATTTTTCCCTTTTTTAGTTTCCTTAATGCACCAAACTAGTATATGAATGTTTAGAATTTTCTTTCTGAATCTAATGAAGTTTTGTATATTAGTGAAAAATCTTCTAATCTAATGATTTCCGATGATTAACATTAATGAATAGATTATTATTTGTTTTACATGAAAAAAATTTTTCTTATCTTATATGTCTTAAATATTCAAAGCTAGTGTTATTTACATATTTTTTTTCTCTTAAAATTCGTTAAAGGAAAGCAAGATTGTTGCTCTCAGTATTTCAATATCAACGAGGCAAATATAATCCTTGAGAAAACCGCCAAGGGTTCCTAAGGTATCTTTCCAGCCTTATTGAACCACCCTCACCCAAACCTGCCCTCCTAAAAGCCTTATCCTCTCTCCTCCACCTCTCCCCTTCGTTCCTCCTCCCCATCCATCTCTCACTCCTTCCATCCCTCACTTCCCCCTCCACCTTCCCCACCCTCAGCATCCCCTGCACCTTCATCCTCCTCCCTCATACCCTCACTCCCCTCCAACCTCCCCAGCCCCATACGCATCTCCGGCCCTACACACTCCTCCGTCTCACACTCTTGCCAACCCTTCAGCCCCCACCTCACAAAACATCCACCTGCCCCCTGTCCCCTAAACACACACCCTACCTTCCTTCCTGAACCCTTCACATATACACACTCCTCCTCTTCCACCTACGCTCTCCTCCCTCCTCCTCCTCTAACCCCATCTCACTCCAACTATCCCTCAGTTCCCCCTCCACCTTCCCCCACACAGGCTTCCACCTGCCCCTTCCCCCTACACCCCCCTACCTACACCCCCCTCCCCACCCCCCCATCCAAAGACACTGATCTAATACCTAAACCGCATAAAGATTTCCTGTACTCATCTGTAATTTATTATCTGCTCTTATACTTTAGTCTCATGAATTATTTGGACATTATATCCTCGTCCCGCTATATTTTCGGGACCATTACATTATCGCATTATCCTCTGCCTGCATGATCTTAGCTGTGCATGATATATTTGACATCATATTTTGCCTGCGTACAAGATTCGTTCACGTTCTCGACTGAATGTAGCTAGAATCTGCGGGTTTATACATTACACACACACTCAGGACACACACACATGCACACACAAATAAAACACACACACATACACACACGCGTGGACACATGCAACACAAAACAGATACACACTCATAACACACACACACACACACACAACACACACACACACACACCACAACACACAAACATATATATTATATATATATATATGTATATATATATATATTATATAGCGATATATATATATTATGTATATTTAGTCATTTAAATTTTTTTAAATATTTATAGAGATATAGTCATAGATATATATATATTTATATATATATCTTTTACTATATATATATCATATTTATATATATATATATGACTATATATTATATAAAGATATATGGACTATATATACATATATATATATTTATATATATTTTTATATATATATATTTATATATATATATTATATATAGATCAGATATGATCTATTTACATATATATTATATATTATATATATTATATATAATATATTTATATATATATATTATGTATGATATTATATATATATATATACATATATATATATATATATATAATATATATATATTATATATATTTATTAGATCTATATATATAAAATATAAGTATGTTTGTATATATGTATTATATATATATATATATATATATATTATATTATATTTATAGAGATATTATATTTTATATATATATACCTATGCATATATTCCTATGTGCAAGAATGGGGTAGTATACATGTATATGCATATATGTATATATATTATATATATATATATATATATATATATATATATATTTATATATATATATATATATATTCACACACACATTATATATATTTTATGTTATATATTTAGACACACACACACACACATATATATATTATATATATATCTATATATATACTATATATTTATATTTATTATATATATTATATATTATATGTGGATATATATATATATATATATATATCATATATATATATATCTATATATATATAACATATATATATATATGGTGTAGTGTGTGTGTGTGTGTGTGTGTGTGTGTGTGTATGTGTATAAATTAAAAAATAAATTATTAAATATATATATTTTTAATATTATATATATATTAGTTATATATATATATATTGATATGTATGTATATATTTATACATTATCTATAAATGCATACACATATATACGCACACCCTTTCCATGGCACATAGGCAAGACAAACGCCCTCTTCGGAAATCGCTCATCAAACCCGTTCGTCGCCGACTTACCACATCGATATCTTGTTGCAGCGTGAGACGAGTTTGACGACGATGGCCGACGACTCGTTCGCGATGCGCTCCAGGGTGTTGTTGTTAGTTCTTTAGGAGGTCGTTCAGCAAGCTGCGCTCGTAGTGGTAGTGCCCGGGCATGCAACCTGAAATAGACCGCCTGGTGAGGTTGTTAGTGTGTTATGGGGTTGTGGGATGATTAAGCTTAGG
>NW_028235046.1:0-10000 GCF_977035675.1 Penaeus japonicus | reverse complement strand
TCAATAATTGTAAATAAAACATTTACTTCTATGCTACATGTTCACTAACTTTAAAAACGCTACAGGTGATACGTAATTAATGGGTTTACACTTTTTTTCACAAAATATTTCACTTAAGCGCTTCGTTCTAGTTTTCTAATATCAGATACAGATGAATCACATAAGTTGTACGTTTCCACATTTTCCAAAAACATTTCATATAAATATGATGGCGAAACAAAGTGTATTTCCTTGCAAAAAAAGAAAAAAAAGTAAAAAAAGAAAAAATGAATATAGATATGCGTAAAAATATCCAAATTCCATGCATTATATATGACATACGCGGACAAAGAAATATTTCCTATCTGTTTTTGAATATGCAAATCATTCAGTATAATAAAGAGATATTCCCATCAGACACTGTATATCATTCATTCATAAAAATTCATGAATGAGATGCCATATAGTAAACAAATAAGTCACTCCAATAGATAAAGGCAAACGCTCCCCATAGAGGTGAGGAAATCGCTCCCCATTCTCCCTCCATCCCCCCTCCCCCTTCCCTATTTTCCCACCATTCTCCCTCCATCCCCCTCCCCTTTCCCTATTCCCCCCCTATTCTCTCTCCATCCCCCTCCCCCTTCCCTATTTCCCCCCCATTCTCCCTCCCCCTTCCCTATTTTCCCCCATTCTCCCTCCACCCCCCTCCCCTTCCCTATTTTGCCCCCATTCTCCCTCCATCCCCCTCCCCCTTCCCTATTTCTCCCCCATTCTCCCTCCCCCTTCCCTATTTTCCCCCATTCTCCCTCCACCCCCCTCCCCCTTCCCTATTTTGCCCCCATTCTCCCTCCATCCCCCCTCCCCCTTCCCTATTTCCCCCCTATTCTCCCTCCATCCCCCCTCTCCCTTCCCTATTTCCCCCCCATTCTCCCTCCCCCTTCCCTATTTTCCCCCATTCTCCCTCCATCCCCCTCCCCCTTCCCTATTTTCCCCCAATTCTCCCTCCATCCCCCTTCCCTATTTTCCCCCATTCTCCCTCCATTCCACCTCCCCCTTCCCTATTTCCCCTATTCTCCCTCCATCCCCCCTCCCCCTTCCCTATTTTCCCCCAATTCTCCCTCCATCCCCCCTCCCCTTCCCTATTTTCCCCCCTATTCTCCCTCCATCCGCCTCCCCCTTCCTTATTTCTCCCCCATTCTCCCCCCCTTCCATATTTTCCCCCATTCTCCCTCCACCCCCCTCCCCCTTCCCTATTTTTCCCCATTCTCCCTCTATCCCCCTCCCCCTTCCCTATTTTGCCCCCATTCTCCCTCCATCCCCCCTCCCCCTTCCCTATTTTCCCCCCTATTCTCCCTCCATCCCCCCTCTCCCTTCCCTATTTCCCCCCATTCTCCCTCCCCCTTCCCTATTTTCCCCCATTCTCCCTCCATCCCCCTTCCCCATTTTCCCCCAATTATCCTTCCATCCCCCTTCCCTATTTTCCCCCATTCTCCCTCCGTTCCACCTCCCCCTTCCCTATTTCCCCTATTCTCCCTCCATCCCCCCTCCCCCTTCCCTATTTTCCCACAATTCTCCCTCCATCCCCCCTCCCCTTCCCTATTTTCCCTCCATCCCCCTTCCCTATTTCTCCCCCATTCTCCCTCCCCCTTCCCTATTTTCCCCCATTCTCACTCCATCCCCTCCCCCTTCCCTATTTTCCCCCCATTCCCCCTCCCCCTTCCCTATTTTCCCCCATTCTCCCTCCCCCTTCCCTATTTCCCCCCCATTCTCCCTCCATCCTCCCCTCCCCTTCCCTATTTTCCCCCCATCCCCCCTCCCCCTTTCCTATTTTCCCCCCCATTCTCCCTCCATCCCCCTCCCCCTTCCCATTCCCCCCCTACTCCCTCCATCCCCCCTCCCCCTTCCCTATTTTTCCTTATCCCAGTTACTTCAGAGAAGATTGTTAGTCGAAAAGTAAGGTAAAACGAGCGCAGTTTTCCTTCCTTTAGTCTTACGGAAGACAAGACAGCGAAAAATGTACCTCTCGCTCAGGAAAATCATCCTGTAGTCTACTGTAATGGGAGGAAGTGGAGGTGTGTGTGTGTATGGGGTGTGGAGTAGGGGTGGGGGTGGAGGTGTGTGTGTATATGGGGTGTGGAGTTGGAGTGGGGGTGGGAGTGGGGTGTGGAGGTGTGTGTGTATATGGGGTGTGGAGTGGGGGTGGGGGTGGTGGTGTGGAGTGTGTGTGTGTGTGTGTGTGTGGGGGTGGGGGTGGGGTGTGTGGGTGGTGTGGGTGAGTGGAGGGGGTGTGTGTGTGTGTATATGGGGGGGGGGGTGGGGTTGGGGGTGGGGGTGGAGGTGTGTGTGTGTATATGGGGTGGGGATGGGGGAGGAAGTGGAGGTGTGTGTGTATATGGGGTGTGGAGTGGGGGTGGGGGTGGGGGTGGGGGTGGGGGTGGGGGTGAGGTTGGGGGTACGAAGGAACGAGGGGAAGGTTGGGGGAGAGGGGAGGGAGGGGGATGGGGAAGAAAGCAGGGAAAGAATGAGATGAAGAATGGGAAAGGAACGGATGAAATATTTGTAGGAAGGAGGAGGAAGGATAGATGAAGACTAGGAGGGGGGGGGGACGTGGATGAAAGGATAGGGAGAAGAGAATGGGGAGAAAATTGATGAAGGGAAGGAGGGGGGGGTAGGAGATAGGGAGATAAGGAGGAGGGGGGAGAATAGACGAGGACTAGGAGGAGGGGGGGTATGAGCTCGAAGGGGGAGGAGCGGAAGAATGGATGAGGGGAAGGAAGGGGAGAATGTAAGAGGGAAGGAGAGGGGGGGGGCGAAGGAAGACAGAGGAAGGAAGAGGAGGAAGTAGAATGATGGAGGAAGAAGAGAATGAGGGTATTGAAGGAAAATGGAGGAAGGAGGAAGGAAGAGGAGGGAGGGAAGGGGGAAGAAGGCGGGAGAGAAGAAGGCAGGGGGTGAGATAAAGAAAAATAATCCGAGAAACGAGAAAGAGAGGACAAATGAACAGTGAAGAACCAAGAAAGAGGATAGAAAGACACGAGGCAAAGAAGACCAGGGAGAGAAGAGAATAGGGAGAAGAGAGGAAAGGAAAAAATAAGAGAAGCAAGGAAAGGAAAGAAGAGAAGAGACGGAAGGGCAGATATAACAAATGAAAGTACGAGAGGAAAGAAGGAAGAAGGGAGGAAAGGAAGAAGAAATAGAGAATGGGCGAGAAGGAAAGGGAAAAAGGGAAGGGAAGAATAAATGCAGAACAGAAGGAAAACTGAAGAACAGACAAGGAGAAAGCAATAAGAAGGGATGGAACAAAAACTGGAGAAATGTGGAGAAGGAAGATGGAAATAGTGAAAAATAAAAATAAACAAAAACTGTAGAATAGATGAAAAAGAAGAACAGAGAACAGAGTGAAGAAGAAGAAGAAGAAGAAAAAAATGCTGAAAAGACAAGAAGGAAGAAGGGAAAAGGGAAGAAAGGAGGAAGAGCCGGAGAATAGACGAGAAGGAAGTAGGCAGAAGGGAAGGAACCAAAAGAAGAACAAAGGAGAGAAGAGAAGCGAAATCCTACGCGATACAGGATTACGCGGAAGGAGAGAGAAAAGGAAAAGGGGAGAGGCAGCAGGGAATTGCATAGAAGGAGAGGGGAGGATTAAAGACCTAAGAGAAAGGTAGAATAAAAGAGGGGAGAAAAGAGTAATGCTAGGGGGAAATACAGGGTAGATAAAGGAGTAAATACAGAGAGAAAGATAAAAGAATTAAAGCGAAACTCGGGGGAAAAGACAATGCAGGTTAGATCCGGATAGTAGGAGAGTGAGAGGCAGAAGGAAAGAGGTGGGTTAGATGAGGCGGCGAAGTGGAAGAGAGAGAGAAAGAGAGGGAGAGAGAGAGAGAGAGAGAGCGAGCGAGAGAGAGGGAGAGAGAGAGATAGATAGATAGATAGATAGATAGATAGATAGATAGATAGATAGATAGAGAGATAGAGAGAGAGAGAGAGAGAGAGAGAGAGAGAGAATAAGAGAAGAGGAAGATGATGAAATAAAAGAAGAAGAGGAAATAGAAAGATAGATAGATAGAACAGATAAATAGTAGAGAGAAGGGAGAGAGGAGAGAGAGGGGAGAGATGAGAGAGAGAGGAGAGAGATGAGAGATGAGAGAGAGAGAGAGAGAGAGAGAGAGAGAGAGAGAGAGAGAGAGAGAGAGAGAGAGAGAGAGAGAGAGAGAGAGAGAGAGAGAGAGAGAGAGAGAGAGAGAGAATAAGAGAAGAGGAAGATGATGAAATAAAAGAAGAAGAGGAAATAGAAAGATAGATAGATAGAACAGATAAAATAGATAGATATATAAATATATATATAGAGAGAAAGTGAGAGACAGAGAGAGAGAGAGAGGGAGAGAGAGAGCGAGTGAGCGAGAGAGGGAGAGAGAGAGAGTGAGAGAGGGAGAAAGAGTGAGAGAGAGAGGGAGAGAGAGAGAGAGAGAGAGAGAGAGAGAGAGAGAGAGAGAGAGAGAGAGAGAGAGAGAGAGAGAGAGAGAGAGAGAGAGAGAGAGAGAGAGAGAGAGAGAGAGAGGGAGGGAGAGAGAGAGAGAGAGAGAGAATAGGAGAATAGGAAGAAGATGAAGTAAAAGAAGGAGAAGAAGAGGAAATAGATAGATAGATTGAGAGAGAGAAAAAAAGAAAGAGAAAGAGAGAGAGAAGAGGAAGAAGAAAATTAAGTAAAAGAAGAAGAAGAAGAAGAAGGAGAAGAAAAGGAGAAGAAGAAAAAGAAGAAGAAGAAGAAGATGAAGAAGAAGAAGAAGAAGAAAGATAGAGAGAGAGAGAGAAGAGAGGAAGAGAGAGAGAGATAGAGAGAGTGAGAGAAGAGAGAAAGAGAGAGAAAGAGAGAGAGAGAAGAGAGAGAAGGAGAGATCGAAAGAGAAAGAAAGAAAAAGAAAGAGACATACATACAAAGAAAAAAAGGTAAAAAAAAGAGAATTCACAAGAAAGAAAAAAAAGAAAAAAGAAAAAAAGTCAGCAAACCCTCCATCAGGTTCGACAGTCACGAATCGAAAAAAGATAACATAATACGCACACACAAACACATGCACGTTGATAAACACAGACCATTCAATAAACAAAGGCCCCTTCTGCCTACTGATCTCCCGATATACACTCCCCGATGACATTTCGGATACGAAATCGGTGAACTTTGCTCGAGAGTGATTTTGCAGAGTTGAAAGTCCAATTTCAAAGATCATTTGCAAAGTGGAAGCTCCTCCTTCTGCTGCAGTCACGGGGAAGAGAGATCGGGAGAAATAGGAGACATGAGGAGGAAATGCGATTGGAGGGAAATCAAAGAGAAATGAGATAGTTAGAAAATATGAAAAAAAAAAGAAAAAGAAAAAAAAAATAGTTTATTTACTTTCTTAAAGGTAATAAGAATAATTGTAATTTTGCTGATGATTTCATGATAATAATTGTGAAGATAATAAATATGAGAATAGTGATGGTAGTACTAATGGTGATAACAATAATGATAATGATGATAATAAAGATAATCATAGTAATTGACAAAAAAAAAGAAGATAATCTTGATGATTACTATGATGATAACAATAATGATGATGATAAAGATAATGATAATAGTAACAATAATATTACTGATAATTATGATAACAACAGTAAAGATTACAATAAAGATTCATTAGATAGTTTTGATTGATGATAATTTGATAATTGTTTGGAGGAATATTAAAGAGAAAAGAAATGGTATTGATAGAAAATAAGAAGAAAATAAAATGAGTATATTATCCTTACTCTTTTTTTTCATTTAGGTGAAAATGCACTTAACTATTTTTTTTTGTGTGTGATAATTTTTTTTTTCTTTTTTTACTAAATCAACGTTATTCGGACGTGTTGCATTCATCCCTTCATCACCAACGTCTGAACTACATCTTTACCTTGAGAAAAGAAGAAAAAGAAGCCAAATCATAATCATAAGGAGGTGTTGAATCTATCAATGTTTACTTGTTATTAATTAGCCTCGTTATATAAACGTGTATATTTCTCACATCCGCTTTTGTCCTGTATTAGCTTGCCTTTAAGTCTATGCTCATCATGTTCTACTATTTAGTGTGAAATATATGTCATCTAGGAACACGGCATTAATTCTAGAATACATCAACCAGGACACAGCATCAGGGCAAGAATATATCAGTTCTGAAATATATCCTCAAGCATAAGAGGAATGCTAGAGCTTATCATCCAAAACATACCATTCAGAATAGATAGTATCCGATGTAGATTTTATATCCAATAACACAGCATCAGTTCTGGAATAACTCTTCCCAAACATATCATCATTTCTAGAACATATAATCAGTTCTGGAATCTCTCTCCCAGAACACAACATCAGTTCTAGAACACCTCCTCATTTATGGAACATCTCTCCCAGAACACAGCATCAGTTCTAGAACACCTCCTCAGCTCTTGAACATCTCTCTCAGAACACAGCATCAGTTCTAGAACACATCCTCGGCGCTGGAACATCTCTCCCAGAACACAGCATCAGTTCTAGAACACATCATCAGCACTAGAACATCTCTCCCAGAACACAGCATCAGTTCTAGAACACCTCCTCAGCTCTTGAACATCTCTCCCAGAACACAGCATCAGTTCTAGAACACCTCCTCAGCTCTTGAACATCTCTCCCAGAACACAGCATCAGTTCTAGAACACCTCCTCAGCTCTTGAACATCTCTCCCAGAACACAGCATCAGTTCTAGAACACCTCCTCATCGCTAGAACATCTCTCCCAGAACACAGCATCAGTTCTAGAACACCTCCTCAGCTCTTGAACATCTCTCCCAGAACACAGCATCAGTTCTAGAACACCTCCTCAGCTCTTGAACATCTCTCCCAGAACACAGCATCAGTTCTAGAACATCTCTCCCAGAACACAGCATCAGTTCTAGAACACCTCCTCAGCTCTTGAACATCTCTCCCAGAACACAGCATCAGTTCTAGAACACCTCCTCAGCTCTTGAACATCTCTCCCAGAACACAGCATCAGTTCTAGAACACCTCCTCAGCTCTTGAACATCTCTCCCAGAACACAGCATCAGTTCTAGAACACCTCCTCATCGCTTGAACATCTCTCCCAGAACACAGCATCAGTTCTAGAACACCTCCTCATCGCTTGAACATCTCTCCCAGAACACAGCATCAGTTCTAGAACACCTCCTCATCGCTTGAACATCTCTCCCAGAACACAGCATCAGTTCTAGAACACCTCCTCAGCTCTTGAACATCTCTCCCAGAACACAGCATCAGTTCTAGAACACCTCCTCAGCTCTTGAACATCTCTCCCAGAACACAGCATCAGTTCTAGAACACCTCCTCGGCTCTTGAACATCTCTCCCAGAACACAGCATCAGTTCTAGAACACCTCCTCAGCTCTTGAACATCTCTCCCAGAACACAGCATCAGTTCTAGAACACCTCGGCTCTTGAACATCTCTCCCAGAACACAGCATCAGTTCTAGAACACCTCGGCTCTTGAACATCTCTCCCAGAACACAGCATCAGTTCTAGAACACCTCCTCATCGCTAGAACATCTCTCCCAGAACACAGCACCAGTTCTAGAACACATTCTCAGCGCTAGAACATCTCACCCAGAACACAGCATCAGTTCTAGAACACATTCTCAGCGCTAGAACATCTCACCCAGAACACAGCATCAGTTCTAGAACACCTCCTCAGCTCTTGAACATCTCTCCCAGAACACAGCACCAGTTCTAGAACACATCCTCAGCTCTTGAACATCTCTCCCAGAACACAGCATCAGTTCTAGAACACCTCCTCATCGCTTAAACATCTCTCCCAGAACACAGCATCAGCTCTAGAACACCTCCTCAGCACTAGAACATCTCTCCCAGAACACAGCATCAGTTCTAGAACATCTCTCCCAGAACACAGCATCAGTTCTAGAACACCTCCTCATCGCTTGAGCATCTCTCCCAGAACACAGCATCAGTTCTAGAACACATTCTCAGCGCTAGAACATCTCACCCAGAACACAGCATCAGTTCTAAAACACCTCCTCATTTATGGAACATCTCTCCCAGAACACAGCATCAGTTCTAGAACACCTCCTCAGCTCTTGAACATCTCTCCCAGAACACAGCATCAGTTCTAGAACACCTCCTCATTTATGGAACATCTCTCCCAGAACACAGCATCAGTTCTAGAACACCTCCTCAGCTCTTGAACATCTCTCCCAGAACACAGCATCAGTTCTAGAACACCTCCTCATTTATGGAACATCTCTCCCAGAACACAGCATCAGTTCTAGAACACCTCCTCATCGCTTGAACATCTCTCCCAGAACACAGCATCAGTTCTAGAACACCTCCTCAGCTCTTGAACATCTCTCCCAGAACACAGCATCAGTTCTAGAACACCTCCTCAGCACTAGAACATCTCTCCCAGAACACAGCATCAGTTCTAGAACACCTCCTCAGCACTAGAACATCTCTCCCAGAACACAGCATCAGTTCTAGAACACCTCCCCTGCACTAGAACATCTCTCACAGAACACAGCATCAGTTCTAGAACACCTCCTCAGCACTAGAACATCTCTCACAGAACACAGCATCAGTTCTAGAACATCTCTCCCAGAACACAGCATCAGTTCTAGAACATCTCTCCCAGAACACAGCATCAGTTCTAGAACACCTCCTCATCGCTTGAACATCTCTCCCAGAACACAGCATCAGTTCTAGAACACCTCCTCATCGCTTGAACATCTCTCCCAGAACACAGCATCAGTTCTAGAACACCTCCTCAGCTCTTGAACATCTCTCCCAGAACACAGCATCAGTTCTAGAACACCTCCTCATCGCTTTAACATCTCACCCAGAACACAGCATCAGTTCTAGAACAACTCCTCGGCGCTAGAACATCTCTCCCAGAACACAGCATCAGTTCTAGAACACCTCCTCGGCGCTAGAACATCTCTCCCAGAACACAGCATCAGTTCTAGAACACCTCCTCATCGCTTTAACATCTCTCCCAGAACACAGCATCAGTTCTAGAACACCTCCTCAGCTCTTGAACATCTCTCCCAGAACACAGCATCAGTTCTAGAACACCTCCTCAGCGCTAGAACATCTCTCCCAGAACACAGCATCAGTTCTAGAACACCTCCTCAGCTCTTGAACATCTCTCCCAGAACACAGCATCAGTTCTAGAACACCTCCTCATCGCTTGAACATCTCTCCCAGAACACAGCATCAGTTCTAGAACACCTCCTCATCGCTAGAACATCTCTCCCAGAACACAGCATCAGTTCTAGAACACCTCCTCGGCGCTGGAACATCTCTCCCAGAACACAGCATCAGTTCTAGAACACCTCCTCATCGAGGGGGAGAGAGGGGGAGGTTAGAGGGAGGGAGGGGGAGGTTAGAGGGAGGAAGGGGGAGGTTAGAGGGAGGGAGGGGGAGGTTAGAGGGAGGGAGGGGACGGAGGGGATGGTTAGAGGGAGGGAGGGGAGGGAGGGGACGGAGGGGATGGTTAGAGGGAGGGAGGGGAGATAGGGGGAGAGAGGGGGAGGGAGGGAGGGGGAGGTTAGAGGGAGGGAGAGGGAGGGAGGGGGAGGTTAGAGGGAGGGAGAGGGAGGGAGGGGGAGGTTAGAGGGAGGGAGAGGGAGGGAGGGGGAGGTTAGAGGGAGGGAGGGGAGATAGGGGGAGAGAGGGGGAGGGAGGGGGAGGGAGGGGGAGGTTTCAGGGAGGTTAGAGGGGGGAGGGGAATGGGGGTGGAAATGGAGTAAAGAGAGCGGCGTGTATATATCAATCAATCTATCTATCTGTCCATCTATCTATCTATCTATATTTCTATCTATCTATCTACCTATCTTATTGTCTATCTATCTATCTACCTACCTATCTATCTATCCGTTTATCTATCTATCTATCTATCCATCTATCTACCTATCTATCTACCTACCTATCTATCTATCTATCTTTTTATCTATCTTTCTACCTATCTATATATGTAT
>NW_028235045.1:0-5790 GCF_977035675.1 Penaeus japonicus | reverse complement strand
GAAAAAGGAGGAGAGAGTAAAACGGGTAAGACCCTTTGGGCAACCCCTGTGGAAACCCCGGCTAGGAGAGAGAAAAGGGAGGGGAGATGGGGCGTGGGCCCCAAAAAGAAAAAAAAATAACTGAAAGGGACCCTTTGGGAAACCCTGTGGTAACCCGGGGAAGAGAGAGGAGAGAGAGGAAAAAGGAGTAAAAACGAAAGAGTTGTGACCCCTGGGGTTTTAATCCCCCAAGAGAGGGAAAAAAGAGAGGGGTTTAAAACCGAAGACCCCTTGTTTTCCTGGGGTTTAACCCCCGGGAGAAAAGGTGGGGGAAAAAAAAAGAGAAATTTAAAGAAGTCCTTTGGACCCCCGGGGGTTTAATCCCCGGTAGAGGGAGAAGAGAGGGGAGAGGGAAAGGAGGGGTATAACAGAAAGGTTGTGATCCCTGTGGTAATCCCCGGTAGAGGAGAGGAGAAGAAAAGGGGAAAAGGAAAGAGAAGGAGGATAAATTTAAAAAGAAGGCCCTTGGGTTCCCGGGTGGTAATCCCCGGCGGGAAGAGAAGAGGGGAGAGGGGAGAGAGAGAGTATAACAGAAAGAGCCTTTTTTCCCCCTGTGGTAATCCCCGGTGGGGGAAAGGGGGAGAGAGAGTATAACAGTAAGAGCCTTGCAATCCCTGTGGTTTATCCCGGCTTAGGGTAGAGAGCAGAGAGAGTGAGTTATAACAGTAAGAGACTTGCAATCCCTGTGGTAATCCCCAGCATAGAGAAAGACGAGAGAGACGAGAATGGAGACGAGAGTTATAAACAGTATGTGCCTTGCAATCCCTGTGGTAAATCTCCAGCTAGCAGTGTGAGAGAGAGAGAGAGCAGAGTAAGAGTACAGTAAAGAGCACTCCTCTGATCCCTGTGTAATCCCCATGTTGAGAGACGACGAGAAGTGTGAGTATAACAGTATAGAGCTTTGCATCCCTTTGGGTTAATCCCCGGCTAGAGACCGAGAGTACCGAGAGAGAGTGTATACAGTAAGAGCCTTGCAGTCCCTGTGTTAATCCCCCGCTTAGAGAAAAGAACCGAGATGACGAGAGAGAGGAGGGAGAGAGAAGAGAGGGTTTAACAGTATATGCATAAAGAGGCAATTGCAATCCCTGTGGTAATCCCCGGCTAGAGAGAGGAGAGGACGAGAGAGAGAGAGAGAGTAGAACAGTAAGAGCTTGTGGTCCCTGTGGTAATATCCCCAGCTAGAGAAAGCGTGTGTGAGAATGAGGTATAACAGTAAGAGCCTTTGCTAGTCCTGATGGTATTCCCGGGCTAGGATAGAGAGAGAGTAGGGGGGACTACAAGTCGATCGATGTTCGAGGGAGTGATAGAGAGAGAGACGAGAGTTATACGTAAGGCCTTGTGATCCAGTGGTAATCCCCGGACTGAGACGATGCCGAGAGAGAGGTGGAGAGAGAGTATAAACAGTAAGAGCCTTGTGATCCTGTGGTAATCTCCCGGGCCTAAAAAGAGAGATAGATTGGGAAGCACGAGAGAGAGTATAACATAAGAGCCTTGCGGATTCCCGGGGGGTAAATCCCCAGATGTAGTGAGATGAGAGAGAGAGATATAAAGTAAGAGACTTCAATCCCTGTGGTATATCCCGGGCTAAGAGAGAGTGAGAGAAGTGGGAGACGGGAGAGTTGTATAACAGTAAGAGCCTGATGTCCTGTGATCCCTGTGGTAATCCCCCGCTAGAGTAACAGAACACGCACACACCCGGAGCACCCCGCTCGAGTATAACAGTACATGAGCTTGCAATCCCTGTGGTAATCCCCGGCTAGATGAGAGAGAGTGGAGAAGAGAGAGAGAGTATAACAGTAAGCGCCTTGCACTCCCTGTGGTTACACCAAGAGGGAGAGGAGAGAGGAAGAGAGAGAGAGTACTCATATCACAGTAAGAGTCTCTTGCAATCCTGTGGTAATCCCCAGATAGAGGAAGAGAAGAGAGAGAGTAGGAGAGTATAACAGGTTAAGGTGCCTTGCAATCCATGTGGTTAATCCCCTGCAGAGAAAGGAGAGGAGGATGAGAGAGAGTATAAACAGTAAGGAGCCTTGCAATCCCTGTGGTAATCCCCTGGCTAAAGAGAGAGAGAGAAGAGCGTATAACAGTAAGAGCCTTGTGATCTCTGTGGTAATCCCCGGCTAGAGAGATGGAGAGAGGAGAGAGAGAAGAGAGTACACACAGTAAGAGCTTCATCCTGTGTGGTAATCCCCAGATAGAGAGAGGAGAGAGAGAGAGAGAGAGCAGAGAGTATAACAGTACGAGCCTTGCAATCCCGGTGGTATTAAAATCCCCAGTAGAGTAGATGGAGTGAGCGAGAGAGTTATTAACAGTAAGAGCCTTGCAATCCCTGTGGTAATCCCCGGCTGAAAGAGAGAGATAGAGAGTGTAGTATAACAGTATAGAGCCTTGTGATCCCGTGTTAATCCCGGCTAGAGAGAGGAGAGAGAGTGAAGAGGTAGAGAGTATAACAGTAAGTGCCTTGTGGATCCCTGTGGTAATCCCCCAGAGACGAAAGAGAGAGAGAGTAGAACTGTAAGGCTTGCAATCACTGTGGTAAAATCCCGGCGAGAGAGACGAGAGAGATGAGGTTATACAGTTCGAGCCTTGCAATCCTGTGGGTAATCCCTGCTTAGAGAAAGACCCGACCGTGGAGTGGGAGAGAGAGAGTATATCAGTATAGATGTGCCGTGGGTCCCTGATGGTTTAATCCCCAGCTAGAGTGAGAGAGTGAGTGAGAGAGAGTTCTAACAGTAAGAGCCTTGCAATCACTCGTGGGGGTACTCCCCAGATAAGAGAATAGAGAGAGTGTATAACAGTATAAGAGCCGTGCAATACCCTGTTCTAATCCCCGGCTATGAGAGAGAGCGAAGAGTGAGGAAGAGAGTATACCGTAAGAGCCCTTTTGATCTGTGGTAATCCCCAGCTAGAGGAAAGAGAACGACGGAGAAGAGAGAGAGAAATTATAAACCGTAAGAAAGAGCCTTGCAATCCCTGTGGTAATCCCCGGCCTAGAGAGAGATGAGAGAGTGATAGTGAGAGAATAACAGTAAGAGCCTGGCAATCCTGATGGTAATCCCGGCTAGATGATAGAGAGAGACTGAGTAATAACAGTAAGAGCCTTGTGATCCCTGTGGTAATTCCCCGGCTAGTGAGTGTGAGATAGAGAGAGAGAGTATAACCGTATGAGCTTGTATCCCTGGGGTAATACCCAGCTAGAGAGAGTGTGAGCAGAGAGAGGTAATAACAGTCAGAGCCTTGATATCCTGTTGTACTCCCCGGCATTCCGAGAGAGAGAGAGTTAGTATAACAGTAAGTGACTTGCAATCCCTGGTGGTAAATCCCCCTGCTTGGACGAGAGAGAGGAATTACAGTAAGACGACCTTGCTATTCCTGTGGGAGTATTCCCCCGGCCTAGAGTAGAGGGGGGAGAGAGAGAGAGAGAGAGGAGAGAGAGAGGTATAACAGTTATTTTATGAGCCTTGTGATCCCTGTGGTAATCCCGGTTTTAAAAATGAAAGGGGGAGAGAGAAAAGGGGAAGGTTTTTAACAGAAGAGCCTTGCAACCCTTGTGGAAATTCCCCGGCAAAAAGAGGAGAGAGAGAAGGAGAGAATTTTAACAGGGGGAGCCTTGCAACCCCTGTGGTAATCCCCATTTGAGAAAAGGGGAGAGGAGAGAGAGATTATAAACATTTAAGAGCCTTGCAACCCCTGTGGTAATCCCGGGAAGAGAGGAGAGAGAGGGGAGAGAAAAAGAGAGAGATTTTATAACAGTAAAAAGCCTTGTGACCCCTGTGGAAACCCCGGTAAAAAGGGGAAGAGGAGAGAGGGGTATAACGGGAAGACCCTTTTTACCCCTGTGGTAATCCCGGTTTAAAAAGAGAGAGAGAGGGGGGTATAACGGAAAGAGCCTTGTGTTTCCCTGGGGGGTAATCCCGGAAAAAAGGGAAAAGAAGAAAAGAGAGAGAGGAGTAAACGAAAGGGCCCTTTGTGATTGGGGTTTAATCCCCAGAAAGGAGAGGGGGAGTTAAACAGAAAGGGAGTTTAAAACCCCTGTGGTAACCCCAGGCTAGAGGAAGGGGAGAGAGGGGGAGGAGTTTTTTATCGAAAGAGCCTTGTGACCCTGTGGTAACCCCCAAGTGGGGAAAGGGGGAGAGAGAGTTAAAACAGTAAGACCCTTGGGAAATTTTCCTTGGAAACCCCCGGTTTAGGAGAGAGAGGAGGGAGGGGATTTAAACCAGTAAGACCCTTGGGAACCCCGTGGTACCCCCGTTTGAAAAAGGGAGAGAGAGGGGGGAGAGAGTAAAACTGAAAGGGACCCTTTGGGGAAACCTGTGGTAACCCCGGTTGGGAAGAGAGAGAGGAGAGAGAGAGAGAAGAGTAAAAACAAAGGGGTTGTAAACCTTTTTTTTAAATCCCGGAAGAGAGAGAGAGGAGAGAGAGATTTAAAACCGAAAGACCCTTGGGGCCCCTGTGGTAACCCCCCTAGAAGAGAGAGAGGAGAGAGAGAAAAAAGAAAGGGAAAGGAAGAGGGGGGGGTTAAAACAGAAAGGGCCCTTTCCCAACCCCTGGGGTAATCCCCGGTAGAGAAGAGAGAGGAGGGGGAAAGAGGAGTATAACAGAAAGGCCCTTTGGTGACCCCCTGTGGTAACCCCCGGTAAAAGAGAGAGGGGGAAGGGGAGAAAAAGAAGAGGGAGGGAAGAAAAGGGGAGGAGAGGAGAAGGTATAACAGTAAGGTTTTGTCCCTGGGGGTAATCCCCGGCTAGGGGGAAAAGGAGAGAGAGTAAAAGGGGTAAAAGTGGCCTTGAACCCCTGTTAATCCCCGGTGGGGGAAAAGGGGAGAGAGATTTTAAAACAGAAAGACCCTTTGGGAAACCCCTGTGGAAACCCCCAAGCTAAAAAAGGAGAGAGAGGGGGGTTATAAACAGTAGAGCCTTGAAATCCCTGGGGGTAATCCCGGCTAGAGAGAGAGAGGGAGAGGGGTATAACGTAAGGCCTTGCAACCCCTTTTGGTAACCCCGGCTAGGGGGGAAAGAAGAGGAGGAGAGAGTTTAACAGAAAGACCCTTGCAACCCCTGGGGTAATCCCCAGCGGAGAAAGAGAGAGAGAAAAGAGGAGAACGTTAACGTAAGGGTTTGGGAACCCCTGTGGTAACCCCCGGCTAGAGAGGAGAGGAGAGAGAGAAAAAGAGTTATAACAGAAGGGGCCTTGGGAATCCCTGTGGTAACCCCAGGTAAAGAGAGAGAGAGGGGGGGCGATTTTAAAACAGTAAAGCCTTGTGACCCTGTGGTTTTCCCGGCAGAGAAAGAAAAGAGAGAGAGTTAAGGGTAAGGGGGTTGCAACCCCTGGGGTTTAACCCCGGCTAGAGAGAGAGAGAGGCTATAACAGTAAAAGTTTTGGAAATTGTGGTAACCCAGCAGAGAAAGAGAGGGGGAAGAGAGAGTTATAACAGTAAGAGCCTTGCAACCCCTTGGGGAAATTTCCCGGCTGAGAAAAAGGGGAGAGAGAGGGGAGAGAGGGAGAAAGGTATAACAGAAAGAGCCTTGTGATCCCTGTGGTAATCCCCACAAGAGAGAGAGAGGGAAAAGGAGGAGTATAAAGAAAGGGACCCTTGTGTTTCCCTGTGGAATCCCCGTTGGGGTGAGAGAGAGAGAGAGGGGAGAGGGGAAGGGGAAAAGTTAAAACAGTAAGGCCTTGTGACCCCTGTGGTAACCCCGGCTAGAGAGGGGAGGGGGAGAGAGAGAGGAGAGGGGTTATAACAGAAAGGGACCT
>NW_028235044.1:0-14631 GCF_977035675.1 Penaeus japonicus | reverse complement strand
GATACCGAAACGGATTACAGTTCAATGCACTGATTTTTGTTATATTAAAGGAAATTGCGAGAAAAAAGGTGCAAGAAAAAAAAATGACGATCCTGAAAAAATGCTTAAAATACACGTTAGAGCCATTCTGATAACGAAACGGATTACAGTTCAATGCACTGATTTTTGCTATATTAAAGGAAAAATCAATTGCGAGAAAAAAGGTGCAAGAAAAAAAAAATGACGATCCTGAAAAAAAGCCAAAAATGCTTAAAATACACGTTAGAGCCATTCTGATAACGAAACGGATTACAGTTCAATGCACTGATTTTTGCTAAGATAAAGGAAAAATCAATTGCGAGAAAAAAGGTGCAAGAAAAAAAAAATGACGATCCTGAAAAAATGCCAAAAAATGCTTAAAATACACGTTAGAGCCATTCTGATAACGAAACGGATTACAGTTCAATGCACTGATTTTTGTTATATTAAAGGAAAAATCAATTGCGAGAAAAAAGGTGCAAGAAAAAAAAATGACGATCTTGAAAAAAAGCCAAAAATGCTTAAAATACACGTTAGAGCCATTCTGATAACGAAACGGATTACAGTTCAATGCACTGATTTTTGTTATATTAAAGGAAAAATCAATTGCGAGAAAAAAGGTGCAAGAAAAAAAATGACGATCCTGAAAAAATGCCAAAAATGCTTAAAATACACGTTAGAGCCATTCTGATAACGAAACGGATTACAGTTCAATGCACTGATTTTTGTTATATTAAAGGAAAAATCAATCAATTGCGAGAAAAAAGGTGCAAGAAAAAAAATGACGATCCTGAAAAAATGCCAAAAATGCTTAAAATACACGTTAGAGCCATTCTGATAACGAAACGGATTACAGTTCAATGCACTGATTTTTGCTATATTAAAGGAAAAATCAATTGCGAGAAAAAAGGTGCAAGAAAAAAAATGACGATCCTGAAAAAATGCCAAAATTGCTTAAAATACACGTTAGAGCCATTCTGATAACGAAACGGATTACAGTTCAATGCACTGATTTTTGCTATATTAAAGGAAAAATCAATTGCGAGAAAAAAGGTGCAAGAAAAAAAAATGACGATCCTGAAAAAATGCCAAAAATGCTTAAAATACACGTTAGAGCCATTCTGATAACGAAACGGATTACAGTTCAATGCACTGATTTTTGTTATATTAAAGAAAAATCAATTGCGAGAAAAAAGGTGCAAGAAAAAAAAATGACGATCCTGAAAAAATGCCAAAAATGCTTAAAATACACGTTAGAGCCATTCTGATAACGAAACGGATTACAGTTCAATGCACTGATTTTTGCTATATTAAAGGAAAAATCAATTGCGAGAAAAAAGGTGCAAGAAAAAAAAATGACGATCCTGAAAAAATGCCAAAAATGCTTAAAATACACGTTAGAGCCATTCTGATAACGAAACGGATTACAGTTCAATGCACTGATTTTTGTTATATTAAAGGAAAAATCAATTGCGAGAAAAAAGGTGCAAGAAAAAAAAATGACGATCCTGAAAAAATGCCAAAAATGCTTAAAATACACGTTAGAGCCATTCTGATAACGAAACGGATTACAGTTCAATGCACTGATTTTTGCTATATTAAAGGAAAAATCAATTGCGAGAAAAAAGGTGCAAGAAAAAAAATGACGATCCTGAAAAAATGCCAAAAATGCTTAAAATACACGTTAGAGCCATTCTGATAACGAAACGGATTACAGTTCAATGCACTGATTTTTGTTATATTAAAGGAAAAATCAATTGCGAGAAAAAAGGTGCAAGAAAAAAAAAATGACGATCCTGAAAAAATGCCAAAAATGCTTAAAATACACGTTAGAGCCATTCTGATAACGAAACGGATTACAGTTCAATGCACTGATTTTTGTTATATTAAAGGAAAAATCAATTGCGAGAAAAAAGGTGCAAGAAAAAAAAATGACGATCCTGAAAAAAAGCCAAAAATGCTTAAAATACACGTTAGAGCCATTCTGATAACGAAACGGATTACAGTTCAATGCACTGATTTTTGCTATATTAAAGAAAAATCAATTGCGAGAAAAAAGGTGCAAGAAAAAAAAATGACGATCCTGAAATAAAGCCAAAAATGCTTAAAATACACGTTAGAGCCATTCTGATAACGAAACGGATTACAGTTCAATGCACTGATTTTTGCTATATTAAAGGAAAAATCAATTGCGAGAAAAAAGGTGCAAGAAAAAGAAATGGCGATCCTGAAAAAAATGCGAAAAATGCTTAAAATACACGTTAGAGCCATTCTGATAACGAAACGGATTACAGTTCAATGCACTGATTTTTGTTATATTAAAGGAAAAATCAATTGCGAGAAAAAAAGGTGCAAGAAAAAAAAATGACGATCCTGAAAAAATGCCAAAAATGCTTAAAATACACGTTAGAGCCATTCTGATAACGAAACGATTAGAGTTCAATGCACTGATTTTTGCTATATTAAAGGAAAAATCAATTGCGAGAAAAAAGGTGCAAGAAAAAAAAATGACGATCCTGAAAAAATGCCAAAAATGCTTAAAATACACGTTAGAGCCATTCTGATAACGAAACGGATTACAGTTCAATGCACTGATTTTTGCTATATTAAAGGAAAAATCAATTGCGAGAAAAAAGGTGCAAGAAAAAAAAAATGACGATCCTGAAAAAAGCCAAAAATGCTTAAAATACACGTTAGAGCCATTCTGATAACGAAACGGATTACAGTTCAATGCACTGATTTTTGTTATATTAAAGGAAAAATCAATTGCGAGAAAAAAGGTGCAAGAAAAAAAAAATGACGATCCTGAAAAAATGCCAAAAATGCTTAAAATACACGTTAGAGCCATTCTGATAACGAAACGGATTACAGTTCAATGCACTGATTTTTGTTATATTAAAGGAAAAATCAATTGCGAGAAAAAAGGTGCAAGAAAAAAAAAATGACGATCCTGAAAAAAAAAAAAAAAAAATGCTTAAAATACACGTTAGAGCCATTCTGATAACGAAACGGATTACAGTTCAATGCACTGATTTTTGTTATATTAAAGGAAAAATCAATTGCGAGAAAAAAGGTGCAAAAAAAAAATGACGATCCTAAAAAAAAGCCAAAAATGCTTAAAATACACGTTAGAGCCATTCTGATAACGAAACGGATTACAGTTCAATGCACTGATTTTTGCTATATTAAAGGAAAAATCAATTGCGAGAAAAAAGGTGCAAGAAAAAAAAATGACGATCCTGAAAAAATGCCAAAAATGCTTAAAATACACGTTAGAGCCATTCTGATAACGAAACGGATTACAGTTCAATGCACTGATTTTTGCTATATTAAAGGAAAAATCAATTGCGAGAAAAAAGGTGCAAGAAAAAAAAAATGACGATCCTGAAAAAATGCAAAAATGCTTAAAATACACGTTAGAGCCATTCTGATAACGAAACGGATTACAGTTCAATGCACTGATTTTTGTTATATTAAAGAAAAAATCAATTGCGAGAAAAAAGGTGCAAGAAAAAAAAAATGACGATCCTGAAAAAATGCCAAAAATGCTTAAAATACACGTTAGAGCCATTCTGATAACGAAACGGATTACAGTTCAATGCACTGATTTTTGTTATATTAAAGGAAAAATCAATTGCGAGAAAAAAGGTGCAAAAAAAAAATGACGATCCTGAAAAAATGCCAAAAATGCTTAAAATACACGTTAGAGCCATTCTGATAACGAAACGGATTACAGTTCAATGCACTGATTTTTACTATATTAAAGGAAAAATCAATTGCGAGAAAAAAAGTGCAAGAAAAAAAAATGACGATCCTGAAAAAAAAGCCAAAAATGCTTAAAATACACGTTAGAGCCATTCTGATAACGAAACGGATTACAGTTCAATGCACTGATTTTTGCTATATTAAAGGAAAAATCAATTGCGAGAAAAAAAGTGCAAGAAAAAAAAATGACGATCCTGAAAAAAAGCCAAAAATGCTTAAAATACACGTTAGAGCCATTCTGATAACGAAACGGATTACAGTTCAATGCACTGATTTTTGCTATATTAAAGGAAAAATCAATTGCGAGAAAAAAGGTGCAAGAAAAAAAAATGACGATCCTGAAAAAATGCCAAAAATGCTTTAAATACACGTTAGAGCCATTTTGATAACGAAACGGATTACAGTTCAATGCACTGATTTTTGCTATATTAAAGGAAAAATCAATTGCGAGAAAAAAGCAGCAGGAAAAAAAAAATGACGGTCCTGAAAAAATGCCAAAAATGCTTAAAATACACGTTACAGCCATTCTGATAACGAAACGGATTACAGTTCAATGCACTGATTTTTGCTATATTAAAGGAAAAATCAATTGCGAGAAAAAAGGTGCAAAAAAAAAAAATGACGATCCTGAAGAAAAGCCAAAAATGCTTAAAATACACGTTAGAGCCATTCTGATAACGAAACGGATTACAGTTCAATGCACTGATTTTTGCTATATTAAAGGAAAAATCAATTGCAAGAAAAAAGGTGCAAGAAAAAAAAATGACGATCCTGAAAAAATGCCAAAAATGCTTAAAATACACGTTAGAGCCATTCTGATAACGAAACGGATTACAGTTCAATGCACTGATTTATGTTATATTAAAGGAAAAATCAATTGCGAGAAAAAAGGTGCAAGAAAAAAAAAATGACGATCCTCAAAAAAAGCCAAAAATGCTTAAAATACACGTTAGAGCCATTCTGATAACGAATCGGATTACAGTTCAATGCACTGATTTTTTTATATTAAAGGAAAAATCAATTGCGAGAAAAAAGGTGCGAGAAAAAAAAATGACGATTCTGAAAAAATGCCAAGAATGCTTAAAATACACGTTAGAGCCATTCTGATAACGAAACGGATTACAGTTCAATGCACTGATTTATGTCATATTAAAGGAAAAATCAATTGCGAGAAAAAAGGTGCAAGAAAAAAAAATGACGATTCTGAAAAAATGCCAAGAATGCTTAAAATACACGTTAGAGCCATTCTGATAACGAAACGGAATACAGTTCAATGCACTGATTTTTGTTATATTAAAGGAAAATTCAATTGCGAGAAAAAAGGTGCAAGAAAAAAAAAATGACGATCCTGAAAAAATGCCAAAAATGCTTAAAATACACGTTAGAGCCATTCTGATAACGAAACGGATTACAGTTCAATGCACTGATTTTTGTTATATTAAAGGAAAAATCAATTGCGAGAAAAAAGGTGCAAAAAAAAAAAATGACGATCCTGAAAAAATGCCAAAAATGCTTAAAATACACGTTAGAGCCATTCTGATAACGAAACGGATAACAGTTCAATGCACTGATTTTTGCTATATTAAAGGAAAAATCAATTGCGAGAAAAAAAGGTGCAAGAAAAAAAAATGACGATCCTGAAAAAATGCCAAAAATGCTTAAAATACACGTTAGAGCCATTCTGATAACGAAACGGATTACAGTTCAATGCACTGATTTTTGCTATATTAAAGGAAAAATCAATTGCGAGAAAAAAGGTGCAAGAAAAAAAAATGACGATCCTGAAAAAATGCCAAAAATGCTTAAAATACACGTTAGAGCCATTCTGATAACGAAACGGATTACAGTTCAATGCACTGATTTTTGTTATATTAAAGGAAAAATCAATTGCGAGAAAAAAGGTGCAAGAAAAAAATGACGATCCTGAAAAAAATGCCAAAATGCTTAAAATACACGTTAGAGCCATTCTGATAACGAAACGGATTACAGTTCAATGCACTGATTTTTGCAATATTAAAGGAAATCAATTGGCAGAAAAAATCGTTTTTGGTGCAAGAAAAAAATTGTTTCGTGAAAAAATGGCTCTAACGTATATTTTAAGGATTTTTGGCTTTTTTTCAGGATCGTCATTTTTTTTATTGCAACTTTTTTCTCACAATTGATTTTTCCTTTAATATAGCAAAAATCAGTGCATTGAACTGTAATCCGTTTCGTTATCAGAATGGCTCTAACGTGTATTTTAAGCATTTTTGGCATTTTTTTAAGGATCGTCATTTTTTTTTATTACAACTTTTTTCTCACAATTGATTTTTCCTTTAATATAGCAAAAATCAGTGCACTGAACTGTAATCCGGTTCGTTATCAGAATGGCTCTAACGTGTATTTTAAGCAATTTTTGCATTTTTTCAGGATCGTCTTTTTTTTTTTTTTGCACCTTTTTTCTCGCAATTGATTTTTCCTTTAATATAACAAAAATCAGTGCATTGAACTGTAATCCGTTTCGTTATCAGAATGGCTCTAACGTGTATTTTAAGCATTTTTGGCTTTTTTTCAGGATCGTCATTTTTTTTTCTTGCACCTTTTTTTCTCGCAATTGATTTTTCCTTTAATATAACAAAAATCAGTGCATTGAACTGTAATCCGTTTCGTTATCAGAATGGCTCTAACGTGTATTTTAAGCATTTTTGGCATTTTTTCAGGATCGTCATTTTTTTTTTCTTGCACCTTTTTTCTCGCAATTGATTTTTCCTTTAATATAGCAAAAATCAGTGCATTGAACTGTAATCCGTTTCGTTATCAGAATGGCTCTAACGTGTATTTTAAGCATTTTTGGCTTTTTTCAGGATCGTCATTTTTTTTTCTTGCACCTTTTTTCTCGCAATTGATTTTTCCTTTAATATAGCAAAAATCAGTGCATTGAACTGTAATCCGTTTCGTTATCAGAATGGCTCTAACGTGTATTTTAAGCATTTTTGGCATTTTTTCAGGATCGTCATTTTTTTTTTCTTGCACCTTTTTTCTCGCAATTGATTTTTCCTTTAATATAGCAAAAATCAGTGCATTGAACTGTAATCCGTTTCGTTATCAGAATGGCTCTAACGTGTATTTTAAGCATTTTTGGCATTTTTTTCAGGATCGTCATTTTTTTTTTCTTGCACCTTTTTTCTCGCAATTGATTTTTCCTTTAATATAGCAAAAATCAGTGCATTGAACTGTAATCCGTTTCGTTATCAGAATGGCTCTAACGTGTATTTTAAGCATTTTTGGAATTTTTTCAGGATCGTCATTTTTTTTTCTTGCACCTTTTTTCTCGCAATTGATTTTTCCTTTAATATAACAAAAATCAGTGCATTGAACTGTAATCCGTTTCGTTATCAGAATGGCTCTAACGTGTATTTTAAGCATTTTTGGCTTTTTTTCAGGATCGTCATTTTTTTTTTCTTGCACCTTTTTTCTCGCAATTGATTTTTCCTTTAATATAGCAAAATCAGTGCATTGAACTGTAATCCGTTTCGTTATCAGAATGGCTCTAACGTGTATTTTAAGCATTTTTGGCATTTTTTTCAGGATCGTCATTTTTTTTTCTTGCACCTTTTTTCTCGCAATTGATTTTTCCTTTAATATAACAAAAATCAGTGCATTGAACTGTAATCCGTTTCGTTATCAGAATGGCTCTAACGTGTATTTTAAGCATTTTTGGCATTTTTTCAGGATCGTCATTTTTTTTTCTTGCACCTTTTTTCTCGCAATTGATTTTTCCTTTAATATAGCAAAAATCAGTGCATTGAACTGTAATCTTTTTCGTTATCAGAATGGCTCTAACGTGTATTTTAAGCATTTTTGGCATTTTTTCAGGATCGTCATTTTTTTTTCTTGCACCTTTTTTCTCGCAATTGAACTGTAATCTGTTTCGTTATCAGAATGGCTCTAACGTGTATTTTAAGCATTTTTGGCATTTTTTCAGGATCGTCATTTTTTTTTCTTGCACCTTTTTTCTCGCAATTGATTTTTCCTTTAATATAGCAAAAATCAGTGCATTGAACTGTAATCCGTTTCGTTATCAGAATGGCTCTAACGTGTATTTTAAGCATTTTTGGCATTTTTTCAGGATCGTCATTTTTTTCTTCTTGCACTTTTTTTTTCTCGCAATTTTTTTTTTCTTTAATATAACAAAAATCAGTGCATTGAACTGTAATCCGTTTCGTTATCAGAATGGCTCTAACGTGTATTTTAAGCATTTTTGGCATTTTTTCAGGATCGTCATTTTTTTTCTTGCACCTTTTTTCTCGCAATTGATTTTTCCTTTAATATAACAAAAATCAGTGCATTGAACTGTAATCCGTTTCGTTATCAGAATGGCTCTAACGTGTATTTTAAGCATTTTTGGCATTTTTTCAGGATCGTCATTTTTTTTTCTTGCACCTTTTTTCTCGCAATTGATTTTTCCTTTAATATAGCAAAAATCAGTGCATTGAACTGTAATCCGTTTCGTTATCAGAATGGCTCTAACGTGTATTTTAAGCATTTTTGGCATTTTTTCAGGATCGTCATTTTTTTTTTCTTGCACCTTTTTCTCGCAATTGATTTTTCCTTTAATATAACAAAAATCAGTGCATTGAACTGTAATCCGTTTCGTTATCAGAATGGCTCTAACGTGTATTTTAAGCATTTTTGGCTTTTTTTCAGGATCGTCATTTTTTTTTTCTTGCACCTTTTTCTCGCAATTGATTTTTCCTTTAATATAGCAAAAATCAGTGCATTGAACTGTAATCCGTTTCGTTATCAGAATGGCTCTAACGTGTATTTTAAGCATTTTATGCTTTTTTTCAGGATCGTCATTTTTTTTTTCTTGCACCTTTTTTCTCGCAATTGATTTTTCCTTTAATATAGCAAAAATCAGTGCATTGAACTGTAATCCGTTTCGTTATCAGAATGGCTCTAACGTGTATTTTAAGCATTTTTGGCTTTTTTCAGGATCGTCATTTTTTTTCTTGCACCTTTTTTCTCGCAATTGATTTTTCCTTTAATATAGCAAAAATCAGTGCATTGAACTGTAATCCGTTTCGTTATCAGAATGGCTCTAACGTGTATTTTAAGCATTTTTGGCATTTTTTCAGGATCGTCATTTTTTTTTCTTGCACCTTTTTTCTCGCAATTGATTTTTCCTTTAATATAGCAAAAATCAGTGCATTGAACTGTAATCCGTTTCGTTATCAGAATGGCTCTAACGTGTATTTTAAGCATTTTTGGCATTTTTTCAGGATCGTCATTTTTTTTTTCTTGCACCTTTTTTCTCGCAATTGATTTTTCCTTTAATATAACAAAAATCAGTGCATTGAACTGTAATCCGTTTCGTTATCAGAATGGCTCTAACGTGTATTTTAAGCATTTTTGGCATTTTTTCAGGATCGTCATTTTTTTTCTTGCACCTTTTTTCTCGCAATTGATTATTCCTTTTAATATAACAAAAATCAGTGCATTGAACTGTAATCCGTTTCGTTATCAGAATGGCTCTAACGTGTATTTTAAGCATTTTTGGCTTTTTTCAGGATCGTCATTTTTTTTTCTTGCACCTTTTTTCTCGCAATTGATTTTTCCTTTAATATAGCAAAAATCAGTGCATTGAACTGTAATCCGTTTCGTTATCAGAATGGCTCTAACGTGTATTTTAAGCATTTTTGGTCTTTTTCAGGATCGTCATTTTTTTTTCTTACACCTTTTTTCTCGCAATTGATTTTTCCTTTAATATAGCAAAAATCAGTGCATTGAACTGTAATCCGTTTCGTTATCAGAATGGCTCTAACGTGTATTTTAAGCATTTTTGGCTTTTTTCAGGATCGTCATTTTTTTTTCTTGCACCTTTTTTCTCGCAATTGATTTTTCCTTTAATATAGCAAAAATCAGTGCATTGAACTGTAATCCGTTTCGTTATCAGAATGGCTCTAACGTGTATTTTAAGCATTTTTGGCTTTTTTTCAGGATCGTCATTTTTTATTTTTCTTTCACCTTTTTTCTCGCAATTGATTTTTCCTTTAATATAGCAAAAATCAGTGCATTGAACTGTAATCCGTTTCGTTATCAGAATGGCTCTAACGTGTATTTTAAGCATTTTTGGCATTTTTTCAGGATCGTCATTTTTTTTTCTTGCACCTTTTTTCTCGCAATTGATTTTTCCTTTAATATAGCAAAAATCAGTGCATTGAACTGTAATCCGTTTCGTTATCAGAATGGCTCTAACGTGTATTTTAAGCATTTTTGGCATTTTTTCAGGATCGTCATTTTTTTTTTCTTGCACCTTTTTTCTCGCAATTGATTTTTCCTTTAATATAACAAAAATCAGTGCATTGAACTGTAATCCGTTTCGTTATCAGAATGGCTCTAACGTGTATTTTAAGCATTTTTGGCTTTTTTTCAGGATCGTCATTTTTTTTTCTTGCACCTTTTTTCTCGCAATTGATTTTTCCTTTAATATAACAAAAATCAGTGCATTGAACTGTAATCCGTTTCGTTATCAGAATGGCTCTAACGTGTATTTTAAGCATTTTTGGCATTTTTTCAGTATCGTCATTTTTTTTCTTGCATCTTTTTTCTCGCAATTGATTTTTCCTTTAATATAGCAAAAAATCAGTGCATTGAAATGTAATCCGTTTCGTTATCAGAATGGCTCTAACGTGTATTTTAAGCATTTTTGGCATTTTTTCAGGATCGTCATTTTTTTTTCTTGCACCTTTTTTCTCGCAATTGATTTTTCCTTTAATATAGCAAAAATCAGTGCATTGAACTGTAATCCGTTTCGTTATCAGAATGGCTCTAACGTGTATTTTAAGCATTTTTGGCATTTTTTCAGGATCGTCATTTTTTTTTCTTGCACCTTTTTTCGCAATTGATTTTTCCTTTAATATAACAAAATCAGTGCATTGAACTGTAATCCGTTTCGTTATCAGAATGGCTCTAACGTGTATTTTAAGCATTTTTGGCATTTTTTCAGGATCGTCATTTTTTTTTCTTGCACCTTTTTTCTCGCAATTGATTTTTCCTTTAATATAACAAAAATCAGTGCATTGAACTGTAATCCGTTTCGTTATCAGAATGGCTCTAACGTGTATTTTAAGCATTTTTGGCATTTTTTTTTTCTTGCACCTTTTTTCTCGCAATTGATTTTTCCTTTAATATAACAAAAATCAGTGCATTGAACTGTAATCCGTTTCGTTATCAGAATGGCTCTAACGTGTATTTTAAGCATTTTTGGCATTTTTTCAGGATCGTCATTTTTTTTTTTCTTGCACCTTTTTTCTCGCAATTGATTTTTCTTTAATATAACAAAAATCAGTGCATTGAACTGTAATCCGTTTCGTTATCAGAATGGCTCTAACGTGTATTTTAAGCATTTTTGGCATTTTTTCAGGATCGTCATTTTTTTTTCTTGCACCTTTTTTCTCGCAATTGATTTTTCCTTTAATATAGCAAAAATCAGTGCATTGAACTGTAATCCGTTTCGTTATCAGAATGGCTCTAACGTGTATTTTAAGCATTTTTGGCATTTTTTCAGGATCGTCATTTTTTTTTCTTGCACCTTTTTTCTCGCAATTGATTTTTCCTTTAATATAGCAAAAATCAGTGCATTGAACTGTAATCCGTTTCGTTATCAGAATGGCTCTAACGTGTATTTTAAGCATTTTTGGCATTTTTTCAGGATCGTCATTTTTTTTTCTTGCACCTTTTTTCTCGCAATTGATTTTTCCTTTAATATAGCAAAATCAGTGCATTGAACTGTAATCCGTTTCGTTATCAGAATGGCTCTAACGTGTATTTTAAGCATTTTTGGCATTTTTTCAGGATCGTCATTTTTTTTTTCTTGCACCTTTTTTCTCGCAATTGATTTTTCCTTTAATATAGCAAAATCAGTGCATTGAACTGTAATCCGTTTCGTTATCAGAATGGCTCTAACGTGTATTTTAAGCATTTTTGGCATTTTTTCAGGATCGTCATTTTTTTTTCTTGCACCTTTTTTCTCGCAATTGATTTTTCCTTTAATATAACAAAAATCAGTGCATTGAACTGTAATCCGTTTCGTTATCAGAATGGCTCTAACGTGTATTTTAAGCATTTTTGGCATTTTTTCAGGATCGTCATTTTTTTTTTCTTGCACCTTTTTTCTCGCAATTGATTTTTCCTTTATATAGCAAAAATCAGTGCATTGAACTGTAATCCGTTTCGTTATCAGAATGGCTCTAACGTGTATTTTAAGCATTTTTGGCATTTTTTCAGGATCGTCATTTTTTTTTCTTGCACTTTTTTCTCGCAATTGATTTTTCCTTTAATATAGCAAAAATCAGTGCATTGAACTGTAATCCGTTTCGTTATCAGAATGGCTCTAACGTGTATTTTAAGCATTTTTGGCATTTTTTCAGGATCGTCATTTTTTTTTTCTTGCACCTTTTTTCTCGCAATTGATTTTTCCTTTAATATAACAAAATCAGTGCATTGAACTGTAATCCGTTTCGTTATCAGAATGGCTCTAACGTGTATTTTAAGCATTTTTGGCTTTTTTTCAGGATCGTCATTTTTTTTTCTTGCACCTTTTTTCTCGCAATTGATTTTTCCTTTAATATAGCAAAAATCAGTGCATTGAACTGTAATCCGTTTCGTTATCAGAATGGCTCTAACGTGTATTTTAAGCATTTTTGGCATTTTTTCAGGATCGTCATTTTTTTTTCTTGCACCTTTTTTCTCGCAATTGATTTTTCCTTTAATATAACAAAAATCAGTGCATTGAACTGTAATCCGTTTCGTTATCAGAATGGCTCTAACGTGTATTTTAAGCATTTTTGGCATTTTTTCAGGATCGTCATTTTTTTTTCTTGCACCTTTTTTCTCGCAATTGATTTTTCCTTTAATATAGCAAAAATCAGTGCATTGAACTGTAATCCGTTTCGTTATCAGAATGGCTCTAACGTGTATTTTAAGCATTTTTGGCATTTTTTCAGGATCGTCATTTTTTTTTCTTGCACCTTTTTTCTCGCAAAAATCAGTGCATTGAACTGTAATCCGTTTCGTTATCAGAATGGCTCTAACGTGTATTTTATGCATTTTTGGCATTTTTTCAGGATCGTCATTTTTTTTTCTTGCACCTTTTTTCTCGCAATTGATTTTTCCTTTAATATAAAAAAAACAGTGCATTATCCGTTTCGTTATCAGAATGGCTCTAACGTGTATTTTAAGCATTTTTGGCATTTTTTCAGGATCGTCATTTTTTTTTCTTGCACCTTTTTTCTCGCAATTGATTTTTCCTTTAATATAAAAAAAAATCAGTGCATTGAACTGTAATCCGTTTCGTTATCAGAATGGCTCTAACGTGTATTTTAAGCATTTTTGGCATTTTTTCAGGATCGTCATTTTTTTTTTGCACCTTTTTTCTCGCAATTGATTTTTCCTTTAATATAGCAAAAATCAGTGCATTGAACTGTAATCCGTTTCGTTATCAGAATGGCTCTAACGTATTTTAAGCATTTTTGGCATTTTTTCAGGATCGTCATTTTTTTTTCTTGCACCTTTTTTCTCGCAATTGATTTTTCCTTTAATATAACAAAAATCAGTGCATTGAACTGTAATCCGTTTCGTTATCAGAATGGCTCTAACGTGTATTTTAAGCATTTTTGGCATTTTTTCAGGATCGTCATTTTTTTTTTTCTTGCACCTTTTTTCTCGCAATTGATTTTTCCTTTAATATAGCAAAAATCAGTGCATTGAACTGTAATCCGTTTCGTTATCAGAATGGCTCTAACGTGTATTTTAAGCATTTTTGGCATTTTTCAGGATCGTCATTTTTTTTTCTTGCACCTTTTTTCTCGCAATTGATTTTTCCTTTAATATAGCAAAAATCAGTGCATTGAACTGTAATCCGTTTCGTTATCAGAATGGCTCTAACGTGTATTTTAAGCATTTTTGGCATTTTTTCAGGATCGTCATTTTTTTTCTTGCACCTTTTTTCTCGCAATTGATTTTTCCTTTAATATAAAAAAATCAGTGCATTGAACTGTAATCCGTTTCGTTATCAGAATGGCTCTAACGTGTATTTTTAAGCATTTTTGGCATTTTTTCAGGATCGTCATTTTTTTTCTTGCACCTTTTTTCTCGCAATTGATTTTTCCTTTATATAGCAAAAAATCAGTGCATTGAACTGTAATCCGTTTCGTTATGAGAATGGCTATAACGTGTATTTTAAGCATTTTTGGCATATTTTCAGGATCGTCATTTTTTTTTCTTGCACCTTTTTTCACGCAATTGATTTTTCTTTAATATAACAAAATTCAGTGCATTGAACTGTAATCCGTTTCGTTATCAGAATGGCTCTAACGTGTATTTTAAGCATTTTTGGCATTTTTTCAGGATCGTCATTTTTTTTTTCTTACACCTTTTTTCTCGCAATTGATTTTTCCTTTAATATAGCAAAAATCAGTGCATTGAACTGTAATCCGTTTCGTTATCAGAATGGCTCTAACGTGTATTTTAAGCAATTTTGGCATTTTTTCAGGATCGTCATTTTTTTTTCTTGCACCTTTTTTCTCGCAATTGATTTTTCCTTTAATATAGCAAAAATCAGTGCATTGAACTGTAATCCGTTTCGTTATCAGAATGGCTCTAACGTGTATTTTAATGATTTTTGGCATTTTTTCAGGATCGTCATTTTATTTTTGTTGCACCTCTTTTCTCGCAATTGATTTTTCATTTAATAGCAAATCAGTGCATTGAACTGTAATCCGGTTCGTTATCAAATGGCTCTAACGTGTATTTTAAGCATTTTTGGCATTTTTTCAGGATCGTCATTTTTTTTTCTTGCACCGTTTT
>NW_028235043.1:0-20498 GCF_977035675.1 Penaeus japonicus | reverse complement strand
GGGTGTTATGCTGTTTAAGTCATTTTTTTACCTGTTTTTCTAGTAGGGACTCTCTATTAATGGTACTCAGTCTTTCCCTTGGCCATCTTTAGGGTCTTCTCACTGTACCCTCTTGCCTTTTAAAAAAGCCTATCATGTCTTGTAGTGCCTCATCTACCAGGTGTGGTCATCATATCCTTTCACTTGATACCTTGTGAGAAGGGGAGGCTCTTCTTTAGGTTTGGATGGTGGTGGACTGAAAATGAATATTGATGAAGTTTTGAGGGTTTATGGTAATTTTGTTGTAGGAAGCCTGCATTATCTATATATACTACGAGTATTAGGAGGGTAATCTTTCTTTGTCAACGCTAAAGTAAATTTTCGGTTGGGTGAAACGTATTTAAACCATCTGTTAGTATCTTGAAGGGTCGCTCCTTGTGCCCTGTTGATCTCAAAATTTCGTCAATATACCTGAAAAAAAAGGGCTGGTGTTTTTTAAGTCTTTTCTTTGTTTCTCTATTACTCACATGGACGAAATCTCTGCTTACTGCTACAGACACTGGAGGCTCCTTGCTGTTTGCCCTATCATTCTGTTTTGTAGCATTTTCCGTCGAATTTTAGAAGGGTCCCTGTGAGTAATATGGTCGATACCTTCTTTTATTAGGTAGGTACGGGGAGGGGCATTAATATTGTATAAACTTTTTTAGCCTACCTTGTACATACCCATGTTTCTTCTCGTAGAAATTTGCAAACTACCAAGCGCTTTTCTGTGGATAGATGGCTACAAAGACCTTGTCACCAGGAAAATAAGGAAAGTTTCTCCTGTAAATCATGGGTGTTTCTTTAATTCCTTAGGAAGTGCGTTGTATCTTGCAGTCTTTCTGGGCGATTTCAAGAAAGACGAGGGGATTAATAAAAAGGTTGTTAAGAGTCTATCTACAGGCCTTGTGGGTGCCTACAGCCACTGGAGTACTGGCCTCAGGCCTTGTCCCTAGTCCTATTCTATTTTTTTATGTGTTTTGGGGAGGTATGTACAAATGAGGAATGCTGGTTTCCTGGGAGAGGAGGGGCATCTCTCTGGGTGCTGAGGAAGATGACTTCTTTTCCTGCTGGGGAATAAGGCATACATTCTACTTATTAGTATTTTACCTTTCTGCTGCACCTTCTACCAGTATCTGTGATTAAACAGTGGTTGATAAGTACTTTTGTCTCTTAAATGGGCTAAGCCATGCTCTGTATGTTCTGGTTTTTAGGGACTAACTAGAGCTCTCTTTATCTGCCTTTTTAATAATATATTGGATTTTCTTTTTCAAATCTTCAGTTGCTCTATTTCTTTCGTTAGGTTTGTGTCTTACTTTTGTTTTATATGTCTTTTAATAAAGGGTTTGTTCTTTTTCATCTTTTCCTTTTCCAGGATTTTTTAGGGGGATCTTTACGCGTTTTTCTTTGGAAATGGGGGGTTTTTTATATTTAATTTTTTCATAAGGGGCCTGGGAAGGGGGGGGAGGGGGGCCGTGAATCTAAAATTGTTTTTAAACTTCAAAATTCCTGGGGAAGAGGCTAAATCTCTGAAGGGGCGGGGGGCTGGGGGGCCCTGGGAAAAAGCCCGGCCCTTTGGGGGATGATTTTGTCCCCTGGGTGAGTGGTACCTCTAAAAATCCCAATGAAAACCCTTGAAACCATTCCCCCTCTTTGCCCTGCCCTTTTCCCCTCTTCCCCCTTTGGCCCCTTGGGGCTTCTTTTCCTCATCCCTGTTTGATCTCTGTACCTTCCCCAATTTTGTGATGGGGTTTCCCCCTTGTTTTCTCCATGTTTTGAATCCACACCCCCTTTTCGTTTTCCCATTCCTGCGGTACCCTAGTCCCACATCCTCCTGTAATTTATCCATTCCTGTGTACCTTGGTTCCCTAACCCTCTCTGTAGTCCTTTTGTTCCCATACCATTCTCTGTAAATCCCTCTGTTCCCATTTTCCCTTCGGTTCTGGGCCCTTCCTATACCTCTGTGCCAAGGCTTTTTCCCCTTTGGGTTTCCCCTAGGGGGGGGGGGTTTGGGGGCTTATGGGGAAATGGGTACTTTGAGGGGGAATGAGGGGAGGAGGAGGTAGGGGGGGTGGAGGGGGAGGGGGGAGGGGGGGTTGCTGGGGGGGTTTCCGTTGCCCGTATTTTGGCGCTGATGGTTCGTGTGTTTTTTTTTGTGTTTTTTTCGTCTTTTGCTCCTTTGTTTCTTTCGTTTTCTTACCCCTTTCTCTCTTTGAATGCTCTCTAAGAGCCCTCCAAGTGTACGAGTTCTCTACTCTAGGGGGGGCTTGCTTGTCTCTTCTTGTACTGGGGGTGGGGTGGGGGCAGGGGCCGAGGTGGGAGGAGGGGGAGAGGAATGGAGAGTATTGACTTTTTCTAAAAATAGAGTCTCCATCCTGTGGACCACTTCGACTACCCTATCAATTAGAGCATGACAAGCATCGATCCTATCTGCTTGTGCAGGGGTGGGGGCTGTGTTGGGGATGTCGTTTTGGGGGGAGGGGGGGTCTCCTACCGGGGTATTCTCTATCCTGGGGGAGTCGGCTTCATGGGGGAATAGGTCTCTTTGCAATGTATCTAAGGAGGGGGGGAGGATAATGGGGCTAGGATCTTGCCAATGTACGTTTTCCAGGGGGTCTCCTTCTATATTCTCTTCCCCTGATTGGCCTATCTCTAGGGGGTATCCTTTTCTGGAGGGGGAGGGAGGGTGAACCTTACCTGGGGCTTGCCCCTTTTCCAATCTCGGTTCTATACATATGTTGATTAATTCTTCTTCTTCTCAGTAAGCCTAGATTCTTTTCTTTATATATTGCAATAGGGGGGTTGATCCGTCTCATTATGTAAAATAAGTTTGTTTCTGGGGGAGCCTTACGTTTTATGTTTCCTAGACCTTTTTTGAGGGCCTTATCACATATTTCCCTAACGTCTCTGGGTATCTACTCTTTATTTCACATTTCACCTCGATGATCTCGGTCCGCAATTGCATTGCTTCGGCCCTAAGGTTGGCAGCCACTAGGCCTTGCCATTTCCTTGCAGCCTCTGACCAGATTTTTTCGCCTATTTCCACTAGCCAGCGGGGGGGAAGGGCATTAGTAGGACTGGGGATCCCTGTGACTGCTATCTTACCAATCCCTGAGGTTCCCTTTTCCTCACATGCATCACACAAGGCTATATATTCCCAACACTGTGCTTCCTTTCTGAAGAGATTAGCTAGAACTTGGCACTCTGTGAACCCTGTTTGTTTGTCTAGGGGTGCCCTAGTCTCTAAACTATCATAACTATCTTCAAAGGGGTCGTCTGGGTGCCCTATTTTTTCATGCTCCCCGACAGGACCTGTCCTAGGGGTGAGGAATTCTATAGCTAATTCCCTTAGTCCAGGCATCTGGGTGGTTCCCAAACCCCCTGGGAGGCACTGTGCTAATTCCCTTACTCTACCCTTTTGGCCTTCCCTCGCTTCTGGGGGACTTTTTCTCCTTTCCCATGACCCTATTCCGTGGTTCAAACTTATCCCTGGAGATGTGCTTTTCTCCATTCCCTTTACTTCATCGTTTTGGAGGGGATTTCCCTCTATGAAGTTCCCCTTATTGTGTCTGTCTTGTTTGTAACCATATTTAGGTCGTTCGGTATTTTATACTTATTATTTTATATTAGAAATCTGTTTAAACGACTACACACTTTGAGCTTTTGTTCACCTGGGGATACTTCTTTCAAATTATTCCATAACCTTTATTCTAGCTTTATACCCTTAGACATTTACTCCCTTTAAAAAACTTCCTCCCTTAACTATTTTATTCCTTATTTAGATGTCTTTTTTAATATATCTTATATTGTTTTTTCTAAAACTTACTTATCTTATCTGGAACTTTGTCTTTTACTTGTTATCTATCTGAAAGTCTTATCTTTACTTGTTATCTTGTTCTGAAACCTTCTTATTTTTTTTCTTTTGTCTTGATTATCTTATTCTTAACCTCTTATCTCTACTTTGTTATCTTTATTGAAACTTCTTATCTTTACTTGTTATCTTATCGGAAACTTTCTTATCTTTCTTGCCCCCCCCCCATTACCGTTATCTTGAAAAACTTATTATCTTTATGTGGTATTTATCTGGACTTATTAGCTTTTAATTGTTTTCTTATCTGAAAATTAATTATTTCTCTATACTATCCCTTTACTTTTCTTCGTTATATCCATATCACCATTTTTATCTATTTTATTTTACTTCTAGTCCAGATATTCAAAACTTATCGTTATTATCTCTGAATCCTATCTGGAACTTTTTTCTTTATTGTTAATGTGTCTTTTAATATTTTTTGTCTTATCTATGATATCTTTATCTTTTCTAAAAAATTTATTCTTCTTTATTATTCCTTTACTTCATTCAGATTTAATCATATCACGGTATCCTTTATCTAGAAACGTATCTTTAAACAGATATTTTATCTATTATTTCAAAAACATTTCTATTCTGAAAATTCCTTATTTTTTATTTTTTATTTGTCTATGAGCCTGTTAAAAGTTATAATCTTATCTATATAAACTTATCTTTATCTTTATTTATTGTTCACTTATTCTAAAAATTATCTATACATAGTCCTTATCTTTTATTTATTCTTACTATATTTTCCCTCTTATCTGTAAGAAACCTTATCTTAATTTGTATTTTTTTATATATGAATTTTACCGTGACTTATCTATATATTTATAATACACAAACCTTATCTAGGAAAAATTTACCTTTAACTATACTTTTTTTTGTCCCTTTGTCCTTTATGATTTTATATCATTTTTTATTAGAAGAAAAAAACCTTTAGACTTCTAGCATATATAGTTTATTTGTTTAATATTTTTCTTTTTATCTTATGATTTCATTCAGAGTATTGTATTCTTCCTATATTTCTAGATCCTCTATTATTTATTCTACTATTATTATTTTCTCTTTCTATCTTATATTTCATCTCAGTATATTGTATCCTCAAAAATCATGTACTTCCTTTTTCAATATGTTAGAACTTTCTATTATATATTCTACTATTATTATTTTCCTATTATCTTAAGATTTCCCTCAGTATATTGTATCATAGAATATTCATGTACTTTCTTTATAAATATGATTAGATACTTCTGTTATATATTCTACTGTCATATATTTCACTGTGATCTTATATTCTTTATTCTTATAGTATAGACAACTGAATTTTAACACACTCTCTAAACAGCTTACACGCTTCCTCTCATTCTCTTATTCTATATGTACCCTTAGAAAAAAGAAAAGGGGGGTGTGTGGGTGTTGGTTACTCTATGTATCTCTATGTACCCAAAAAAAACAAAAAAAGGGGGGGGGGGTTGTCTAGCTCTAACCACTGTGTACTACTCTACCAACTACGTGCAAGGACTCTCTTCAGATGTGTCTTTTAACCACTTATCTGTTTCTGTAGTCCTGTGTGGAGGGTGCTTGTTGCTCTTGTGGTTCTTCCTTGAGAAGACTTCTCCTTCAGGCGGGGTACTTTGAGCCTTTTCTGTGGCTTAAAACGTTCGCACTGAACAAGATACACTGACTTACTACACCACATAACACTTAAAAAACATCACAATTGTTCAACACAGGAAAAAACAAACACACATATCACTTATAACACTACAGTAGCCCCACAACACGAGCGCTTTCGGCCTCCATGGCCTCATCAGGTGCTGGGCTGGGTGCTTACTGACTCTTTATTTTTCAGGTGTACAATATATACCTATCTCAAGAGTCATGTAAAAGGGATAGGGAATGTCTTTCCTGTATGGACCCATGTATCCTGGGTCCCCATTATTGGTACTTTGGGGGTGTGGTACCCGGGTACTGGGAGGTAGTGCATACTACCCTGACCACACTCCCCTTATTGGAATTGGGGCACAGGTACTATGGGGGGAAGGTAACACTTTTTCCTGACTAAAAAAATTGTTTTATACACTTTTTCTTTATAAATGGCTAAAGGACAAGGGGAACCTTCGTTTCAAGGGAGGGAAAAGGAGGAGTCAGCAGGAGCCCTTCTCTTGGGGGCTACTCTTGTGCAGGGAAGATGGGTTAGACTGATGCTGATTGTCCCTGTCACAACTGCTGTTCCTGAAGGAGGTGGGGTATAAGCATGAAGAGAAGGGAAATTCCGGGTAGAAACAGGCTAGAAGACCGGGTATCCACTCATCCTTGTCCATGGGATTTTTCTTTTCACTCCTTTAGCTTAATCCTTGCTAGCTCTTGGGGCCGACTGATGCTGATTGTCCCTGTCACAACTGCTGTTCCTGAAGGAGTAGGGGTATAAGCATGAAGAGAAGGGAAATTCCGGGTAGAAACAGGCTAGAAGACCGGGTATCCACTCATCCTTGTCCATGGGATTTTTCTTTTCACTCCTTTAGCTTAATCCTTGCTAGCTCTTGGGGCCTTTTCCTAGAAAAGGGGAAGAGGGCAGGAATTGAGAATAAATCTTTACATCTAATATTTTTAACAGATATATATCCAGGACTTGCCCCTTCTGTACAGAAGCAGTATTCTACTTATCTTTTTCCTGGTGATTATTCTCATCGGCGGAGAGAGAGGGGGAGGGGGGTTTTTATGTCAGCTAGGCTTATTTTATTCTCCACTGTTGGCTCTTGGTCCCTTCTTTCCTGGAAAGAGGGAGAAGAGATCAGGGAGCATTTATGTCCTTATTCGTGTGTTACTATCCATATCTCGAAAACGAGATCGCACCATTGTACCTGTATAAATATTCATATACATATCTATGTTTATTTATCCATCTATATGTATAGTTTATAAATAGAAATCTTCTATCTCTCTTCTGAAAATTATTATAACTCAGTCTTCCTTTTCTTTATTCTATTTGAAAAACTTCTGTCCTTATTCCTCGTTGTTTTTTATATATCTAGGAATGTATAATATAGTTTCTTTCCTCTGTAAAAACTTTTCTAACATACAAATGACTTGATTTTACTTAGCTTTTGTGTATGGATGTGTGGGAGGTGGATTGTGGAACCTGGAGCCTTCCCTTGTTCCTTCCTCCTGTAGCTGCTAATTCTGTTTCCTCAGGCTTTGTGAGATCTCCTATTGCCTGTGGGTATACACATTCAGCAGGATCCATATTCTTGCCAGGAGAGATATAGTTTCTTATAAAGAATAATATTTTTCTTTTAGCTGAAAAATTTTTTTTAACTAAAAAAATGTGTTTATTTCTCTTTACGAAATTGTATATTATCCTTTTCTTTGTTCTCTTTCTATTATCACTTCATATGTTCTTTCTTTTTCCATCTTCTGCTTTCTTTTATAAATTATTCTATATCATTCTTTTGTTTCTAACATCTCTTGTTAATAATTATATCATCCTTCTTTTATTGACTGTTAAGAATTATATCGTTTTTCTTTTATTGTGAAACTTCTATCATCTATTGTAAATCGACAGAAAAAAATATATAATAAATTAATTAAATCTTGAGCCTTTCTTAATTTTAGTTGTTTTTATATCTAAAAGTATCATATAGTTTCTTTCCTCTAAAAACCTCTTCAAAAAATTACATTTTTTACATATACATGACTTGCTATTACTTAGCTTTTATGTATGTGTATGTGTATGAGAAATATTATATCTCATTCTTCTGTTGCTTGAAACTTCTATCATCTCTTGTTAAGAAATATATTATCCTTCTTTTGTTATGAATTTCCTATCATCGACTGTTAAGGGTTATAACATCCTTCTTTTATCATGAAACTTCTAGCATCTACTCTTAAACTTAGCTTTTTTTATGAAATACTATATATTCTTCTTCTGTTGTTGGATCTTCTATCATTTTCTGTTAAGAATTATAACCTCCTTACTTTATTCGGGATCTTCTACTGTTTATTTGTTTAAGAAATATATCATCCTTCTCTTATATTGAACCTTCTATGTTCTCTTGATTTCATGATGTTATATATCTTTCTTTTTGAGCTGATTGTTCTATTTCAACTAGTAACTTTTTCATTTTCTTTATAAAAATAGTTACAAATTTAAAGGAACCTTGTTTTCACTTAGCTTTTTTTAGGTATGTGTGTGGAACCTGGGAGTTCCCCTGTTCCTCTCCTTTTTAGCTGCTTGTTTCCCTGGCTCAGGCTTCGTGAGGTCTCGCATCACCTGCGGGTATACAAGCTGGCAGACCCCTTTCTCCCTCATTATGCTCTCTCCTTGGTGTAAGTAAGGGTGAGGGGAACTCTGCTCTTATTAGTCTATCTGCTATGGTCCTATCTTTCTTCCAGGCTATCATGGGGGGTGGGCCCTTGAAACTTTCCCTCCATGGGGTGTCCTTGGCATTCTCCTGTACCCATTCCCATATCCTGTTGATCGATAGTCTTAGGGGACCTGCGATATTATGTGAATAAAGCATGGGGAAGATTATTCTGTTTAAGTCATTTTTTACCTGTTTTTCTAGTAGGGACTCTCTATTAATGGTACTCAGTCTTTCCATTGCCATCTTTAGGGTCTTCTCACTGTACCCTCTTGCCTTAAAAAAGCCTATCATGTCTTGTAGTGCCTCATCTACCAGGTGTGGGTCACTCACTATCCTTTTCACTCTGATACCTTGTGAGAAGGGGAGGCTCTTCTTTAGGTTTGGATGGTGGCTGGACTGAAAATGCAAATATTGATGAGTATTTGAGGGTTTATGGTACACTTTTGTTTGTAGGAAGCCTTCATTATCTATATATACTAGAGTATCTAGGAAGGGTAATCTTTCTTTGTCAAACTCTAAAGTAAATTTCAGGTCTGGGTGAAAGCTATTTAAACCTCTGTAGTACTCTTGAAGGTCCTCCTCTGTGCCCTGTAGAACTCCAAAAATATCGTCAATATACCTGAAAAAAATGGCTGGTTGTTTTTTAAGTCTTTTCCTTTGTTTCTCTATACTCACATGGACGAAAATCTCTGCTACTGCTACAGACACTGAGGCTCCTATGGCTGTGCCCTTCATCTGTTTGTAGCATTTTCCGTCGAATTTTAGAAGGGTCCCTGTGAGTATATGGTCGATACCTTCTTTTATTAGGTAGGGGGGAGGGGCATTAATATTGTATAACTCTTTTAGCCTACCTTGTACATACCCCATGTTCTTCTCGTAGAAATTTGCAACTACCCAAGCTGCTTCTTCCTGTGGGATAGAGGGATACAAAGACACTATGTCAAAGGAAAATAAGAAAGTTTCTCCTGTAAATCTGGGTGTTTCCTTTAATCTCCTTAGGAAGTGCGTTGTATCTTGCAGTCTTTCTGGGAGTATTTCTAGAAGAGGGGATAAAAAGGTTGTTAAGAGTCTATCTACAGGCCTTGTGGGTGCACTACAGCCACTGAGTACTGGCCTCCCAGGCCATGTCCCTAGCTCCTCATCTATTTTTTTATGTGTTTTGGGGAGTATGTACCAATGAGGAATGCTGGTTTCCTGGGAGAGGAGGGCATCTCTCTGGGCTGCTGAGAAGCTTGACTTCTTTCCTGCTGGGGAATCAAGGCAATACATTCTACTTATTAGTATTTTACTTTCTGCTTGCACCTTCTCCAGCTCCATCTGTGGATTAAACAGTGGTTGATAAGTACTTTCGTCTCTTAAATGTGCTAAGCCCATAGCTCTGTACTGTTCTGTTTTTAGGACTACTAGAGCTCCATCTTTATCTGCCTTTTTAATAATAATATCTGGATTTCTTTTCAAATCTTCAAGAGCTCCTATTTCCTCTCTCGTTAGGTTTGGTCTTACTTTTGTTTTACTATGTCTTTTAATCAAGGTTGCTTCTTCTTCAATCTTTTCCTTTAGTCCAGGCATTTTTCTAGGGGGATCTTTACTGCGTTTTATCTTTGGAAACTGGGAGGGTATCTTATATTTACATTTTTTCACTAAGGGGCCTGGGGAAGGGGTGAGGGAGGCCGTGAATCTAGAATTGATTTCAACTTCTAAATCTCCTAGGGAAGAGGCTAAACTCTCTGAGAGGGGCAGGGGGGCTGGGGGGCCTGGGACAAAAGACCGGCCTTTGCTGAGGACTGATCTTTGTGCCTGGGTGAGTGGTACCTCTGAAACTACCAATGCCAAGCCTTGTAACCATTCCCTCCTCTTTGCCACTGTCCTTCTCCTCTTCCTCCTTGGTCCCATTGGGTGCTTCCTTTTCCTCCTATCCCTGTTTGATCTCTGTACCCTCTCCAATTGTTGTGATGTGGTCTCCCTTGATTTCTCCATGTTTCTGAATCCCACATCCTCCTTTCGTTTATCCCATTCCTGCGGTACCCTGAGTCCCACATCCTCCTGTAATTTATCCCATTCCTGTGATACCCTTGGTTCCCATAATCCTCTCTGTAGATCCTTTTGTTCCCATACCATTCTCTGTAAATCCCTCTGTTCCCATATTCCCTTCGGTTCTGGGCCCTTCCTATACCTCTGTGCCAAGGCTGTTTCCCTTGGTTCCCTAGGGGGGGAGGGTTGGGGCTTACTGGGGCATGGGTACTTTGAGGGGGGATGAGGGGAGGAGGAGGTAGGGGGGGTGGAGGGGGAGGGGGGAGGGGGGATTGCTGGGGGGGTTTCCGTTGCCCGTTTTTTGGAACTGTTCTTTCCTCTTTATTTTTTTGTCCTTTATTTTTCTTCTTCTCCTTTGTCTCTTTCGTTTTCTTACCCCTTTCTCTCTTTGAATGCTCTCTAAGAGCCCTCCAAGTGTACGAGTTCTCTACTCTAGGGGGGCTTGCTCTGTCTCTTCTTGTACTGGGGGTGGGGTGGGGGCAGGGGCCGAGGTGGGAGGAGGGGGAGAGGAATGGAGAGTATTGACTTTTTCTAAAAATAGAGTCTCCATCCTGTGGACCACTTCGACTACCCTATCAATTAGAGCATGACAAGCATCGATCCTATCTGCTTGTGCAGGGGTGGGGGCTGTGTTGGGGATGTCGTTTTGGGGGGAGGGGGGGTCTCCTACCGGGGTATTCTCTATCCTGGGGGAGTCGGCTTCATGGGGGAATAGGTCTCTTTGCAATGTATCTAAGGAGGGGGGGAGGATAATGGGGCTAGGATCTTGCCAATGTACGTTTTCCAGGGGGTCTCCTTCTATATTCTCTTCCCCTGATTGGCCTATCTCTAGGGGGGTATCATTTTCTGGGGGGGAGGGAGGGTGAACCTTACCTGGGGCTTGCCCTTATCCAATCTCGGTTCTATACATATGTTGATTAATTCTTCTTCTTCCTCAGTAAGCCTAGATTCTTTTCTTATATATTGCAATAGGGGGGTTGATCCGTCCATTATGTAAAATAAATTTTCTTCTGGGGGAGCCTTACGTTTTATGTTTCCTAGACCTTTTTTGAGGGCCTTATCACATATTTCCCTAAACGTCTCTGGGTATCTACTCTTTATTTCACATTTCACCTCGATGATCTCGGTCCGCAATTGCATTGCTTCGGCCCTAAGGTTGGCAGCCACTAGGCCTTGCCATTTCCTTGCAGCCTCTGACCAGATTTTTTCGCCTATTTCCACTAGCCAGCGGGGGGGAAGGGCATTAGTAGGACTGGGGATCCCTGTGACTGCTATCTTACCAATCCCTGAGGTTCCCTTTTCCTCACATGCATCACACAAGGCTATATATTCCCAACACTGTGCTTCCTTTCTGAATAGATTAGCTAGAACTTGGCACTCTGTGAACCCTGTTTGTTTGTCTAGAGGTGCCCTAGTCTCTAAACTATCATAACTATCTTCAAAGGGGTCGTCTGGGTGCCCTATTTTTTCATGCTCCTCCGACAGGACCTGTCCTAGGGGTGAGAATTCTATAGCTACATTCCCCTTAGTCCAGGCATCTGGGTGGTTCCAACCTCCTGGGAGGCACTGTGCTAATTCCCTTACTCTACCCTTTTGGCCTTCCCTCGCTTCTGGGGGACTTTCTCCTTCTCCCATTACCCTAATGGGTTCACTTATCCCTGGGAGTGCATTTCTCCATTCCCTACTCTCATCGTTTTGGAGGGTTCCCTCTGAAGTTCCCCTTATTTGTTTTCTAGTTTGTACCATATTTATGTGTTCTTATACTTATTATATCTATTAGAATCTGTAACGACTCCACCACTTGAGCTTGTTCACTGGAACTTCTTCAAATATATTCCATATACCTTTATTCTAGCTTATACCTTAGAATTACTCCCTTTAAAACTTCCTCCTTAACTATTTTATTCCTTATTTAGATGTATTATTCTAATATATCTTATATTGTTTTTTCTAAAACTTCTTATCTTATCTGGAACTTCTTATCTTTACTTGTTATCTTATCTGAAACGTCTTATCTTTACTTGTTATCTTGTCTGAAACCTCTTATCTTTTCTTGTTATCTTATCTTAACCTTCTTATCTCTACTTGTTATCTTATCTGAAACTTCTTATCTTTCCTTGTTATCTTATCTGAAACTTCTTATCTTTCCTTGTTACCGTATCTGAAACTTCTTATCTTTATGTGTTATCTTATCTGAAACTTATTATCTTTAATTGTTATCTTATCTGAAAATATTATTTCTCTATACTATCCCTTTACTTTATTCCGATCTTATCATATCACCATCTTCTTATCTATATTAGTTTCTTCTAGTCCAGATATTCAAAACTTATCTATATTATCTCTTTATCCTATCTGGAACTTCTTATCTTTACTTGTTTATGTGTCTTTTAATATTTTTGTCTTATCTAGATATCCTTATCTTTTCTTAAAATATTATTCTTCTATATTATCCTTTACTTCATTCAGATTTAATCATATCACGGTATCCTTATCTAGAAACGTATCTTTTACAACAGATATTCTTATCTATATTCAAACATTTCTATCTGAAATTCCTTATTTTTTATTTTTTATTTGTATGAGCCTGTTAAAACTATATCTTATCTATATAAACTTATCTTATCTTTATTTATTGTTCACTTATTCTAAACTTATCTATACATAGTCCTTATCTTTTATTTATTCTTCTATATTTCCCTCTTATCTGTAAGAAACCTTATCTTAATTTGTATTTTTTTATATATGAAGTTTACCGTGACTTATCTATATATTTATATACACAAACCTTATCTAGGAAAAATTTACCTTTAACTATACTTTTTTTGTCCTTTGTCTTTATGATTTTATATCTTTTTTTATTAGAAGAAAAAAACCTTTAGACTTCTAGCATATATAGTTTATTTGTTTAATATTTTTCTTTTTATCTTATGATTTCATTCAGAGTATTGTATTTTCCTATATTTCTAGATCCTCTATTATATATTCTACTATTATTATTTTTCTTTTATCTTATGATTTCACTCAGTATATTGTATCCTCAAAAAATCATGTACTTCCTTTTCAAATATGTTAGAACTTCTATTATATATTCTACTATTATTATTTTTCTTTTATCTTATGATTTCACTCAGTATATTGTATCCTCAAATATTCATGTACTTTCTTTTCAAATATGTTAGATCTTCTGTTATATATTCTACTGTCATATATTTCACTGTGATCTTATATTCTTTATTCTTATAGTATAGACAACTGATTTTAACACACTCTCTAAACAGCTTACACGCTTCCTCTCATTCTCTTATTCTATATGTACCCTTAGAAAAAAGAAAAGGGGGGGTGTGTGGGGTGTTGGTTACTCTATGTATCTCTATGTACCCAAAAAAAACAAAAAAAGGGGGGGGGGTTGTCTAGCTCTAACCACTGTGTACTACTCTACCAACTACGTGCAAGGACTCTCTTCAGATGTGTCTTTTAACCACTTATCTGTTTCTGTAGTCCTGTGTGGAGGTTCCCTGTAGCTCTTGTGGTTCTTCCTTGAGAAGACTTCTCCTTCTGGCGGGGTACTTTGAGCCTTTTCTGTGGCTTAAAACGTTCGCACTGAACAGAGATACACTGACTTACTACACCACATAACACTTAAAAAACATCACAATTGTTCAACACAGGAAAAAACAAACACACATATCACTTATAACACTACAGTAGCCCCACAACACGAGCGCTTTCGGCCTCCATGGCCTCATCAGGTGCTGGGCTGGGTGCTTACTGACTCTTTATTTTTCAGGTGTACAATATATACCTATCTCAAGAGTCATGTAAAAGGGATAGGGAATGTCTTTCCTGTATGGACCCATGTATCCTGGGTCCCCATTATTGGTACTTTGGGGGTGTGGTACCCGGGGTACTGGGAGGTAGTGCATACTACCCTGACCACACTCCCCTTATTGGGAATTGGGGCACAGGTACTATGGGGGGAAGGTAACACTTTTTCCTGACTAAAAAAATTGTTTTATACACTTTTTCTTTATAAATGGCTAAAGGACAAGGGGAACCTTCGTTTCAAGGGAGGGAAAAGGAGGAGTCAGCAGGAGCCCTTCTCTTGGGGGCTACTCTTGGTCAGGGAAGATGGGTTAGACTGATGCTGATTGTCCCTGTCACAACTGCTGTTCCTGAAGGAGGTGGGGTATAAGCATGAAGAGAAGGGAAATTCCGGGTAGAAACAGGCTAGAAGACCGGGTATCCACTCATCCTTGTCCATGGGATTTTTCTTTTCACTCCTTTAGCTTAATCCTTGCTAGCTCTTGGGGCCGACTGATGCTGATTGTCCCTGTCACAACTGCTGTTCCTGAAGGAGGTGGGGTATAAGCATGAAGAGAAGGGAAATTCCGGGTAGAAACAGGCTAGAAGACCGGGTATCCACTCATCCTTGTCCATGGGATTTTTCTTTTCACTCCTTTAGCTTAATCCTTGCTAGCTCTTGGGGCCTTTTCCTAGAAAAGGGGAAGAGGGCAGGAATTGAGAATAAATCTTTACATCTAATATTTTTAACAGATATATATCCAGGACTTGCCCCTTCTGTACAGAAGCAGTATTCTACTTATCTTTTTCCTGGTGATTATTCTCATCGGCGGAGAGAGAGGGGGAGGGGGGTTTTTATGTCAGCTAGGCTTATTTTATTCTCCACTGTTGGCTCTTGGTCCCTTCTTTCCTGGAAAGAGGGAGAAGAGATCAGGGAGCATTTATGTCCTTATTCGTGTGTTACTATCCATATCTCGAAAACGAGATCGCACCATTGTACCTGTATAAATATTCATATACATATCTATGTTTATTTATCCATCTATATGTATAGTTTATAAATAGAAATCTTCTATCTCTCTTCTGAAAATTATTATAACTCAGTCTTCCTTTTCTTTATTCTATTTGAAAAACTTCTGTCCTTATTCCTCGTTGTTTTTTATATATCTAGGAATGTATAATATAGTTTCTTTCCTCTGTAAAAACTTTTCTAACATACAAATGACTTGATTTTACTTAGCTTTTGTGTATGGATGTGTGGGAGGTGGATTGTGGAACCTGGAGCCTTCCCTTGTTCCTTCCTCCTGTAGCTGCTAATTCTGTTTCCTCAGGCTTTGTGAGATCTCCTATTGCCTGTGGGTATACACATTCAGCAGGATCCATATTCTTGCCAGGAGAGATATAGTTTCTTATAAAGAATAATATTTTTCTTTTAGCTGAAAAATTTTTTTTAACTAAAAAAATGTGTTTATTTCTCTTTACGAAATTGTATATTATCCTTTTCTTTGTTCTCTTTCTATTATCACTTCATATGTTCTTTCTTTTTCCATCTTCTGCTTTCTTTTATAAATTATTCTATATCATTCTTTGTTTCTAACATCTCTTGTTAATAATTATATCATCCTTCTTTTATTGACTGTTAAGAATTATATCGTTTTTCTTTTATTGTGAAACTTCTATCATCTATTGTAAATCGACAGAAAAAAATATATAATAAATTAATTAAATCTTGAGCCTTTCTTAATTTTAGTTGTTTTTATATCTAAAAGTATCATATAGTTTCTTTCCTCTAAAAACCTCTTCAAAAAATTACATTTTTTACATATACATGACTTGCTATTACTTAGCTTTTATGTATGTGTATGTGTATGAGAAATATTATATCTCATTCTTCTGTTGCTTGAAACTTCTATCATCTCTTGTTAAGAAATATATTATCCTTCTTTTGTTATGAATTTCCTATCATCGACTGTTAAGGGTTATAACATCCTTCTTTTATCATGAAACTTCTAGCATCTACTCTTAAACTTAGCTTTTTTTATGAAATACTATATATTCTTCTTCTGTTGTTGGATCTTCTATCATTTTCTGTTAAGAATTATAACCTCCTTACTTTATTCGGGATCTTCTACTGTTTATTTGTTTAAGAAATATATCATCCTTCTCTTATATTGAACCTTCTATGTTCTCTTGATTTCATGATGTTATATATCTTTCTTTTTGAGCTGATTGTTCTATTTCAACTAGTAACTTTTTCATTTTCTTTATAAAAATAGTTACAAATTTAAAGGAACCTTGTTTTCACTTAGCTTTTTTTAGGTATGTGTGTGGAACCTGGGAGTTCCCCTGTTCCTCTCCTTTTTAGCTGCTTGTTTCCCTGGCTCAGGCTTCGTGAGGTCTCGCATCACCTGCGGGTATACAAGCTGGCAGACCCCTTTCTCCCTCATTATGCTCTCTCCTTGGTGTAAGTAAGGGTGAGGGGAACTCTGCTCTTATTAGTCTATCTGCTATGGTCCTATCTTTCTTCCAGGCTATCATGGGGGGTGGGCCCTTGAAACTTTCCCTCCATGGGGTGTCCTTGGCATTCTCCTGTACCCATTCCCATATCCTGTTGATCGATAGTCTTAGGGGACCTGCGATATTATGTGAATAAAGCATGGGGAAGATTATTCTGTTTAAGTCATTTTTTACCTGTTTTTCTAGTAGGGACTCTCTATTAATGGTACTCAGTCTTTCCATTGCCATCTTTAGGGTCTTCTCACTGTACCCTCTTGCCTTAAAAAAGCCTATCATGTCTTGTAGTGCCTCATCTACCAGGTGTGGGTCACTCACTATCCTTTTCACTCTGATACCTTGTGAGAAGGGGAGGCTCTTCTTTAGGTTTGGATGGTGGCTGGACTGAAAATGCAAATATTGATGAGTATTTGAGGGTTTATGGTACACTTTTGTTTGTAGGAAGCCTTCATTATCTATATATACTAGAGTATCTAGGAAGGGTAATCTTTCTTTGTCAAACTCTAAAGTAAATTTCAGGTCTGGGTGAAAGCTATTTAAACCTCTGTAGTACTCTTGAAGGTCCTCCTCTGTGCCCTGTAGAACTCCAAAAATATCGTCAATATACCTGAAAAAAATGGCTGGTTGTTTTTTAAGTCTTTTCCTTTGTTTCTCTATACTCACATGGACGAAAATCTCTGCTACTGCTACAGACACTGAGGCTCCTATGGCTGTGCCCTTCATCTGTTTGTAGCATTTTCCGTCGAATTTTAGAAGGGTCCCTGTGAGTATATGGTCGATACCTTCTTTTATTAGGTAGGGGGGAGGGGCATTAATATTGTATAACTCTTTTAGCCTACCTTGTACATACCCCATGTTCTTCTCGTAGAAATTTGCAACTACCCAAGCTGCTTCTTCCTGTGGGATAGAGGGATACAAAGACACTATGTCAAAGGAAAATAAGAAAGTTTCTCCTGTAAATCTGGGTGTTTCCTTTAATCTCCTTAGGAAGTGCGTTGTATCTTGCAGTCTTTCTGGGAGTATTTCTAGAAGAGGGGATAAAAAGGTTGTTAAGAGTCTATCTACAGGCCTTGTGGGTGCACTACAGCCACTGAGTACTGGCCTCCCAGGCCATGTCCCTAGCTCCTCATCTATTTTTTTATGTGTTTTGGGGAGTATGTACCAATGAGGAATGCTGGTTTCCTGGGAGAGGAGGGCATCTCTCTGGGCTGCTGAGAAGCTTGACTTCTTTCCTGCTGGGGAATCAAGGCAATACATTCTACTTATTAGTATTTTACTTTCTGCTTGCACCTTCTCCAGCTCCATCTGTGGATTAAACAGTGGTTGATAAGTACTTTCGTCTCTTAAATGTGCTAAGCCCATAGCTCTGTACTGTTCTGTTTTTAGGACTACTAGAGCTCCATCTTTATCTGCCTTTTTAATAATAATATCTGGATTTCTTTTCAAATCTTCAAGAGCTCCTATTTCCTCTCTCGTTAGGTTTGGTCTTACTTTTGTTTTACTATGTCTTTTAATCAAGGTTGCTTCTTCTTCAATCTTTTCCTTTAGTCCAGGCATTTTTCTAGGGGGATCTTTACTGCGTTTTATCTTTGGAAACTGGGAGGGTATCTTATATTTACATTTTTTCACTAAGGGGCCTGGGGAAGGGGTGAGGGAGGCCGTGAATCTAGAATTGATTTCAACTTCTAAATCTCCTAGGGAAGAGGCTAAACTCTCTGAGAGGGGCAGGGGGGCTGGGGGGCCTGGGACAAAAGACCGGCCTTTGCTGAGGACTGATCTTTGTGCCTGGGTGAGTGGTACCTCTGAAACTACCAATGCCAAGCCTTGTAACCATTCCCTCCTCTTTGCCACTGTCCTTCTCCTCTTCCTCCTTGGTCCCATTGGGTGCTTCCTTTTCCTCCTATCCCTGTTTGATCTCTGTACCCTCTCCAATTGTTGTGATGTGGTCTCCCTTGATTTCTCCATGTTTCTGAATCCCACATCCTCCTTTCGTTTATCCCATTCCTGCGGTACCCTGAGTCCCACATCCTCCTGTAATTTATCCCATTCCTGTGATACCCTTGGTTCCCATAATCCTCTCTGTAGATCCTTTTGTTCCCATACCATTCTCTGTAAATCCCTCTGTTCCCATATTCCCTTCGGTTCTGGGCCCTTCCTATACCTCTGTGCCAAGGCTGTTTCCCTTGGTTCCCTAGGGGGGGAGGGTTGGGGCTTACTGGGGCATGGGTACTTTGAGGGGGGATGAGGGGAGGAGGAGGTAGGGGGGGTGGAGGGGGAGGGGGGAGGGGGGATTGCTGGGGGGGTTTCCGTTGCCCGTTTTTTGGAACTGTTCTTTCCTCTTTATTTTTTTGTCCTTTATTTTTCTTCTTCTCCTTTGTCTCTTTCGTTTTCTTACCCCTTTCTCTCTTTGAATGCTCTCTAAGAGCCCTCCAAGTGTACGAGTTCTCTACTCTAGGGGGGGCTTGCTCTGTCTCTTCTTGTACTGGGGGTGGGGTGGGGGCAGGGGCCGAGGTGGGAGGAGGGGGAGAGGAATGGAGAGTATTGACTTTTTCTAAAAATAGAGTCTCCATCCTGTGGACCACTTCGACTACCCTATCAATTAGAGCATGACAAGCATCGATCCTATCTGCTTGTGCAGGGGTGGGGGCTGTGTTGGGGATGTCGTTTTGGGGGGAGGGGGGGTCTCCTACCGGGGTATTCTCTATCCTGGGGGAGTCGGCTTCATGGGGGAATAGGTCTCTTTGCAATGTATCTAAGGAGGGGGGGAGGATAATGGGGCTAGGATCTTGCCAATGTACGTTTTCCAGGGGGTCTCCTTCTATATTCTCTCCCCTGATTGGCCTATCTCTAGGGGGGTATCATTTTCTGGGGGGGGAGGGAGGGTGAACCTTACCTGGGGCTTGCCCTTATCCAATCTCGGTTCTATACATATGTTGATTAATTCTTCTTCTTCCTCAGTAAGCCTAGATTCTTTTCTTATATATTGCAATAGGGGGGTTGATCCGTCCATTATGTAAAATAAATTTTCTTCTGGGGGAGCCTTACGTTTTATGTTTCCTAGACCTTTTTTGAGGGCCTTATCACATATTTCCCTAAACGTCTCTGGGTATCTACTCTTTATTTCACATTTCACCTCGATGATCTCGGTCCGCAATTGCATTGCTTCGGCCCTAAGGTTGGCAGCCACTAGGCCTTGCCATTTCCTTGCAGCCTCTGACCAGATTTTTTCGCCTATTTCCACTAGCCAGCGGGGGGGAAGGGCATTAGTAGGACTGGGGATCCCTGTGACTGCTATCTTACCAATCCCTGAGGTTCCCTTTTCCTCACATGCATCACACAAGGCTATATATTCCCAACACTGTGCTTCCTTTCTGAATAGATTAGCTAGAACTTGGCACTCTGTGAACCCTGTTTGTTTGTCTAGAGGTGCCCTAGTCTCTAAACTATCATAACTATCTTCAAAGGGGTCGTCTGGGTGCCCTATTTTTTCATGCTCCTCCGACAGGACCTGTCCTAGGGGTGAGAATTCTATAGCTACATTCCCTTAGTCCAGGCATCTGGGTGGTTCCAACCTCCTGGGAGGCACTGTGCTAATTCCCTTACTCTACCCTTTTGCCTTCCCTCGCTTCTGGGGACTTTCTCCTTCCTCTCTCCCATTACCCTAATGGTTCACTTATCCCTGGGAGTGCCGGATGAGTCGGCTCCCAATTCCCTCACTCTCATCGTTGTGGAGGGTTCCCTCTCAAGTTCCCCTTGTCTGTTTTCTAGTTTGTCCCATATTTATGTGTTCTTATACTTATTTATCTATTAGAATCTGTAACGACTCCACCACATGAGCAGGTTCACTGGAACTTCTTCAAATATATTCCATATACCTTTATTCTAGCTTATACCTTAGAATTACTCCTTTAAAA
>NW_028235042.1:0-7931 GCF_977035675.1 Penaeus japonicus | reverse complement strand
CCCCCACTCACAGCGTGCTTTTCCAGTTTCTCCGGCAGCAACAGCCAGACGGGCGGACTGGATCTCCCCGGCTGGTGATGGTTGGGAACGCTTGTTGTAGTGTGCAAGGCTGGAAGCCTCAGCTGCAAATGGCGCTCAAAAGATGTCTTTTCCACGAACGATTCATGATGGACATGGCCTTGGAGGAGATACCGGGTTCCGGGTGAACCTGCTTCAACACCTTTGTAGATGTATATTCAGTAGCTCTCCTTTCCTCAGCGCTCTTCTTCTTATCACCCTTGGTGATAGACTTAGGGCTTGCCGCCCTTCTTGCAGCCTTTCACCGAAGTTTTGGGTGGCATGACGGTGTTGTACCTAGAGTAAATACTGATAAGGAATTTTTCCTGATATGTGCCGACACGGCGCAGCCTCAGTGAGAGCCCCACTCGTGGCTCAACGGGCTGCGAACGTTTTGCATCTAACGCTATCGTAAGTGAGCTTCAACGGTGGGCGCCTATACAATACGTAACTCTGTGATTTGATTGCAAGGTTTTGAATACCTATAAAAAGCAAGCATCATGTCAGGTCGTGAAGGGTGGTAAGGTCAAGGAAAGTCGAAAGTCCCGCGCGAGCAGGCCGGCCTTCAGTTTCCTGTAGGTTAGGATTCACCGCCTTCTGCGTAAGGGAAATTACGCCTGAAACGTGTCGAGCAGTCCCCTGTGTACCTGCTGCCGTCATGGAATACCTGGCTGCTGAGGTTCTTCGAGCTGGCAGTTAACGCCAGCCCCTGACACCAAGAGAGACCCCCTAATCATCCCCCGTCCTTGCAGCTGGCCATCCTAACGACGTAGAACTCAACAAGCACCCTCTGGTGTACCATTGCCAGGTGTTCCGCCTAACAATCCAGCAGGCTGTGCTCCTCCCCAAGAACACTGAAAAGAAATAAATCTTTCTCTCGTTGCCTCTTTTCAAAACATCGGCTCCTTTCGGAGCCACAAAATCTCCCTAGAGATGTAATTGACTACTCTACCATCCCAAACCAAATAAACTAGCTACTCAACCTCAAACCCATAGCCACAAATTGCAATAGATTGCAATATCAATGTCACAATCATTCAATAACATTGTCATTATACTCAACTTTTTTTATATCACAACTCACAGATGCCCCCACACATACTAAGTCCAATCAACTAATCAACTAATTGAACTTGTCATTCCACACCAAAAGCATCTTTAAAAATTCCAATATCCAGTGTTCATAAAGAAAGAGAAAGAGAGAGAGAATCAAAGCGAAAGAACAAAAAGAGAGAGAGAGAGAGAGAGTAGAGAGAGAGAGAATCTATGCGAAATAGAAGAGAGGAAATAAAAGAAGAGAAGATAGAGAGAGGATCAATGCGAAATAGCAAGAGAGGGGAAAGAAGAAGAAGAAGAGAGAGAACTCAAAGCGAAATAGAGAGAGCGGAAAGAAGACGAGAGATAGAAAGGAGAGAGAGAGGAATCAAAGCGAAAGAAAACATAAAAGAGAGAGCGAAAGAGCAAGAAGAAGAAGAAGAAGATAGAGAGAATCAATGCGAAATGGAAAGAGAGGAAATAAGAAGGAGCGAGATAATCAATGCGAAATAGAGAGAGGAGAGGGAAAGAAAAAAAAGAAATACAAAGAAGAGAGAGAGAGGGACAAAAGAAGAAGAGAATAGAAAGTAGGAGAGAGAACAAGAGAGAGAGAGAGAGAGGGGAGGAGAAGAAGAAGAAGAAGAGAGAGAGAAACAAAGCGAAAGAAAACATAGAGAGAGAGAGAGAAGACGAGAGAGGGGGGAAAGAAGAAGAGAGTATATAGAGAGGGACAGAGAAGAAGAAGAAGAAGAGAGAGAGAATCAACGAAAGAAAACATAAAAGAGAGAGTGAGAGAAGAGAGAGAGGGAGAGGGGGGGGGAAGAAGAAGAGAATAGTGAAGGAAAGAAAAGAAGAAGAGAGAGAAAGGAAAAAAGAAGAAGAAGAGAGATAGAAAGGACGGAGAGAGAGAGAATCCAAAGCGAAAGAAAACATAAAAGAGAGAATGAGAGAGGAGGCGAAGAAGAAGAAGAAGAAGAGATAGAGAGAATCAATTGCGAAATGGAAAGAGAGCGGAAATAAGAAGGAGAGAGTAATCAATGCGAAATAGAGAGAGAGAGAGGCGAAAGAAGAAGAAGAAGAAAGAAAGAAGGAGGTGAGAGAGAGGGAAAAAGAAGAAGAGAGATTAGAAATAGGAGAGAGGGAAGGGAGAGAGAGAGAGAGGGGGGGGGAGCGAAGAAGAGAGAGAGAGATGAATCAAAGCGGAAAGAAAACATAGAGAGAGAGAGAGAGAGAGAGAGAGGGGGGAAAGAAGAAGGAGAGATATGAAGGGGGAAAGAAGAAGAAGAAGAAGGAAGAGAGAAGAGAATCAAAGCGAAAGAAAACATAAGAGAGAGAGAGAGAGAGAGAGAGCGAGAGGGGGTGGGGAGGGGGAAGAAGAGAGAGTAGACGAGAGGGGGGAAAGAAGAAGAGCAAGAGAGAGAAGGAAAGAAGAAGAAGAAGAGAGTAGAAAGGAGAAAGGGACTCAAAGCGAAAGAAAACATAAAAGAGAGAGAGAATCATGCGAAATAGAGAGTGAGGGAAAAGAAGAAGAAGAAGAAAGAGAGTGAAAGAAGGAGGGAGAGAGAGAGAGCGTGGAGAGAGTGAGAATCAAAGCGAAAGCAAAACATAAGTGAGAGAGAGCGAAATCAAGCGAAATGGAGAGTGAGAGAGAGGAATCAATTGCTTAAAAGAGAGAGAGGGAAAAAGGAGGAAGAAGAAGAGAGAGAGAATCAATGGAATTAGAGACGAGAAGGGGGCGAAAGAAGAAGAATAGAGGAGATGGAAAAAGAAGAAGATGAGAGATAGAAACGAAGGAGAGAGGGAAAGAAGAAGAAGAAGAAGAAGGAGAGGGGAAAGAAGAAGAAGAAGAAGAAGAAGGAGAGAGGGAAAGAGAAAGAGAAAGAAGAAGGAGTGAGCGGAAAGAGAAGATGAAGAAGAAGGAGAGAGGGAAAGAAGAAGGAAGAAGAAGAGACGAAAAGAAGAAGGAGAGAGGGAAGAAGACGAAGAAGAAGGATAAGAAGGAAGTAGAAGAAGAAGAAGAGGAGAGAGTCAGAGCGAACAAAGCATAAGAGAAAGAGGCAGAGAGAGAGGAAAAGAAGGAGAGAGAGAGAGAAAGAACACGAACGAAAGAAAGAAAGAAAGAAGAAAGGAAGAAGAAGATCAAAGCGAAACAACGCATAAAAAAGAGAGCGGCAGAGAGAAGGAAAAAGTAGGAGTGAGAGAGAAAAGAGAGAGAGAAGAGAGGAGAGAAAGAAATAGAGAGAGAGAGAGAGAGGGAAAGAGAGAGGGAGAGAGAGAAGACAGAAAGATAAACGGAAGAGAATCAATCGAAATATAGAGAGAGAAGGGAAAGAAAAAGAAGAGAGAGGGAAAAGAAGAAGGAGAGAGGGAAAGAAGAAGAAAAAGAAGAGAGAATCAGAGCGAACAAAGCATAAAAAGAGAGCAGAGAAAGAGGAAAAGAAGGAGAAGAGAGAAAGAGAGGGAGAGAAGGGAGTGAGAGAGAGAGAGAAAGAAAGAAAGAAAGAAAGAAAGAAGAAAGAGAGAGAGAATCAATGCGAAAAACAAAGCATAAAAAGAGAGCGCAGAGTGAGAGAAAGAAGAGAGAGAGAGAGTAGAGAGAGAGAGAAAATCAAAGCGAAACAAAGCATAAAACGCAGAGCGCAGAGTGAGATAAAAGAAGGAGAAAGAAGAACGTGAGGGAAGAGGGAGAAGAGAGAGGGAGAGGGGAGAGAGAGAGAAGAGAGAGAGAGAAGAGAGAGAAGAGAGATAGAGAGAGAAGAGAGAAGAGAGAGAGAGAGATAGAGAGAGAGAGAGAGAGAGCGCATACATAAAATCAAGAAAAGAAATAGTATAAATAAATAAAAGGCGGGGGCATAGACAGAAAAAAAGTAAAAACGCGAAACCACAAAAAGAAGAAACAATAGTAACACCGGACAAGTGATAGCAGAAAGAGAAACTACTATAAAAGAAACAAAATAAAACGATAGAAACAACAAACCAAGAGGAGACAGACCACTAAAAAAAAAAAAAACGAAAGAAAAATAAGACCCCAAGGAAAAGAGAAGAAAGAGAAAATGAAGAAGGAAAAGAGACGAGAGGAAGAAAGAAACAAACAAACAAAAAACAAAAAAACAGGGGAAAGAAAGAAAAATCGGAGGAAAAAGAAGGAAACCAAAAATTAAGAGAAATCAAAGAAAAAAAAAAAAGAGCGAATATCAACATAAACACAAGAAAAAAAAGAAAAAGAAAAAAAGAAGAGAACAACATCAACATCATAGACATGATAAATAACGAACAATAAAAAAAGGAAAAGAGATCAAATCAAAAGAACAAAAACAAAAATAAGGAAAAAGACTGTAAGAAAGAAAGAAACACGATCCACACTAAATGCAAAAAAAAAAAAAAAACGAATGATTAAAATAAAAAATAATAAAATAAATGCGAACACCAAGGAGAAGGGACAAAGAAGAACAAGAAAAAGAAAGAAGAAATAAAGGAAGTCGAAGGGGTAGTAGGAAAAGACAAAGAAAGAGAAAAAGAATTAAGAGCAAGCCTCAAGGAATCATTAACACAGTAACGAAAAAAGGTACAACTCATCAGTCAAATGACACATTGTCGATGTTGAAAATAGAATAAGCGGAGAAAGAACATGAGTGACAAAAAAGCGAGAGCGGGGGATGGAGGGCGGAAGAGAGGAGGAGAGGAACAAATAAAAATTGAACGAAAAGAAAAAGGAGGAGAGAGGAGGAGGATGAAGAAGGAAGAGAAAGAAGAAAAAGAAAGAGGATGAGGAGGCAGAAGAAGGAAGAGCAGAAGGAGGAGGAGAAAAAGAAGAAGAAGAAGAGGAGGAGGAGATGGAGGAATATGATAATAGAATGAACAGAAAAATGATGAGACAAGAGGGATGGTGATGGGAGGATAAGGATTAGGATGAAGAATGAAAAGAAAGAAGTAAAAGTAAACGAATATTGAACAGTCAGCATAATTAAGCAAATGAACTATCCCTTAAATGATCAAACTTCTGTATACGAAATAACCACAAAGCAATCTGTACGCCCCTCTTGTACGCCACGAAAAAGAGTTTTGAGTATTTTGTTAAAAAGCTCTCAGAGAGAGAGAGAGAGAGGAGAATCAAAGCGAAAGAAAACATAAAGAAAGAAAGAAAGTGAGAATCAATGTGAAATAGAGAGAGAGGAAGAAGAGAAGATTAAGATAGAAAAAACATAAAAGAGAGAAAGAAAGACAGATAGTAGACAGAGATGAGAGAGAGAGAGAGAGAGAGAGATACAGAGAGAGAGAGAAGAAGAATAAGAAGAAGAGAGATAGAGAGAGGGGAAAAAAGAAGAAGAAGAAGAAGAAGAAACAGAAGAACAAGAAGAAGACGAAGAAAAGAAGAAACAGAAGAACAAGAAGAAGAACAAGAAGAAAAAGAAACTGAAGAACAAGAAGAAGAACAAGAATAAGATGAAACAGTAGAACAAAGAAAAGAACAAGAAAAAGAAGATAAAAACAGAGAACAAAAAGAAGAAGAAGAGAAGAATCAATGCAAATAGAGAGAGAGGGAAAGAAGAAGAAGGAAGAGGAATAGAGAAAATGCGAAAAGAAGCATAAAGAAAGAGAGATGAGAGAGAAAGGGAAAGAAAAGAGAGAGAGAGAGAGAGAGAGCGATAGAGAGAGAGAGAGAAGAGAGAGTAGAAGAGAGAGAGAGAGAGATAGAGAGAGAGATAGGAGATCAAAGCGGAAACACAACATAAAAAGAGAGAGGGAAAGAAGGAGAAGAAGAGAGAGGGAAAGAAGAAGAGACTACAACACACAGAGAGCAAGCCAAGTTATTTTGTGTGTGTGTGTGTGTGTGTGTGTATGTGTGTGTTGTGGTGTGTGTGTGTGTGTGGTGTGTGTGTTGTGTTTGTGTGTGTGTGTACGCGCGCGCGTGGCATGTGTTTCAAAACAACTATTTATATATGGCAACCATAACACGTTATTTAGAATCAGTAAATATGAAAAAATTATAATGCTTGAATTAATATGTTGTGATAGGTAAATAAAATAAATGAAGTAAAATGATCAATATGAAACGAAATTACAAGCAAGGAAGGACATACAGAGATGGAACAAAACGTTTAATTATAAGGTGAAAATAAGAGCGGGAGTTCAATAGGTGTAGAAATGGAGGCAAGATATCTAGCGGAGACATTTTACTGGCATTCGGTAGGGGAATGGATGAAGGGAGGGAGGGAGGGTGGAAGGGAGGAACGAAGGAAGGAAAGGAAGGGAGATAGGGAAGGAGGAGGGAGGGGAGGGGAGGGAGGGTAGGGACGAGACCGAGACGAGACGTTTAGATATGATTATGATATATAAATATGATATGATAGATATGAATACGATTTTGATATAATATGAGTTGTTATGATATGATTAGATGATAAGAAAGAAAGTGAGAAATGCCTAAAGAAAATACAATAGAAAAGAAGAAGAAGAGAAGAGAATAAGAAAGGGAGAATTACATAGAGAAAATAGAGAGAGAGAGAGAAGGTAAGGAAAAGAAGGAGGAGTAGGAGGAGAGAGGATGGCAGAATAAGAAGTAGATAAAGAATAAATATTAATAAGAAGAAGGAAGGGAGAAATACATGCGGAAAAGTCATACATACAGACCAAGAAAATATCGTAGGGGTTGGACAAACGACACAGGAACATGGGCAAAATGAAATACATACCATACTTGCTGTAACTTACTTTCTCTCAATCATACAATACATACAGTAAAATGGCTGTGTACTCACCTATCGAACAGAGGCGCTGCCATTGCCGACTTGAGATTGCTTGAAGATCGGGATGGCTTTATGTTACTAAGATGATTTATCAGTTCAGAGTTCAGAACGCACAAACAGTAATTTTTTTTTTTTTTTTTTTAATTCCAATCGCACCGCACAACTGATACTTAATTTTCTAATTTTCACTCGCTACCAGTACTGTGTACACTCTTTATAATTCTGACTGGAATATTTTCTTTCTTTTTATTTCAATCGCACCGCACCAATTTTACACTTTTTTCAAATTTTCGACCAGTACTGTGTTCACTCATAGATTCCTGACTATAATTTTTCTTTCTTTCTTATTATTTAATCGCACCGCACAATTTACAACTGTTTTCAAATTTTCGCACCATGCTGTGGTCAGCGGAGTTGGCGGACTGTAATTTTTTTTTTTTTTTATTATTATTTCAATCGCACCGCACTATTTACACTTTTTTTTTCTAATTTTCGCACCAGTACTGTGTTCACTCTTATAATTCTGACTGTTCCTCTATAGACCCGGTATGACTGCAAGAGAAAAGAAAACACACAAGATTGGAATAGGAGGGTAAATGGTGAACAGCAAACTCACAAATGATATAACACATGAATTAACATACAGAAATCAAAAATATCCCCCCAATAAGCCACACCCTCAAATACACAAGCGAGAGCATTAGAGAACAATGACAACAAATAGGGAGCAACGCAGACACAAAACCCTCGAACACAAGACCACATAAACAAAATTCAAGATAAAGGGGCATGAACAGTGTACTTGTACGGGTAAATCCATTGATCACACAGCCGTACTATCAACCAGATATGAAAACAATGAAAATTAAAATAGGGGGGCAGAACAATATGTGTACAAGAAACAATATGTACTCACCATTATAGAGAGATTTAGAAAGAAATTCGTATGAACAAAGCACTGAAGTTGACAGGAGGCGAATAGTCATTTCTTTCGGGAAATCTTTTTCCACTGTGCATTTCCCTCACGAAAAAGACAAAACGAAAAACATGGGCAACTAATGATAATATAAAAAAGAGCGACAGGGAACCGAG
>NW_028235040.1:5000-7985 GCF_977035675.1 Penaeus japonicus | reverse complement strand
AGAGAGAGAGAAATAGAAAGATAGATAGATAGATAGAGAGATAGATAGATATATAGATAGATTGATAGATAGATAGATAGATAGAGAGAGAGAGAGAGAGAGACAGATAAATAGAAAAATAGATAGATAAATAGATAAAGAGAGAGAATAAGAGGGAAAGCGAAAGCGAGAAAGAGAGAAAGAGAAAGAGGCATACATATAGATGCACAACATGTCGAAATAAAGAAACGGCTAGAAACAACTGGGCATGTCAATGAGTTAAAGGGCATTAGATATTTCTCCTGGAAGCCGATCATCTAAAATCGCCGATCCTCCGACGAGAATTCTTTGAAGAATGAAGCGTCGTCAGCCTTGTTCCTTCGTCCTCTCGAGTGATATTTCTTGCTTTCGCTTATTCATTACCTCTATGAATCTCTCGCCTTTTTCTCCTCCATATCTTCCTTTGCACATTTTCGTTTCTTCCTCTTCCTTTGCTTCGGTTGCGGCTTCGGAAACGAACGCACCTACACGCACGCACACATGAACACACACACGCGCTTACACAAACGCCTTCCATCCCCCTCTCCCCCTCTTTCCCTCCCATCCCTCTTTCTTCCCCTCTCCCATCCCTTTCTTTCCCCTCCCATCCCCCTCTCTTCTCTCCCCCACCCATCCCCCTCTCTTCTCTCCCCCACCCATCCCCCTCTCTTCTCTCCCCCACCCATCCCCCTTTCTTCCCCTCCCCCCACCCATCCCCTTCTCTCCCCTCCTCTACCACTTTCTTCTCCTCTCCCATCCCTTTCTTTCCCCTCCCATCCCCCTTTCTTCCCCTCCCCCCCACCCATCCCCTTCTCTCCCTCCTCCCATCCCCCTTTCTTCCCCTCCCCCCCACCCATCCCCTTCTCTCCCTCCTCCCATCCCCCTTTCTTCCCCTCCCCCCCACCCATCCCCTTCTCTCCCTCCTCCCATCCCTTTCTTTCCCCTCCCATCCCCCTCTCTTCTCTCCCCCACCCATCCCCCTTTCTTCCCCTCCCCCCACCCATCCCCTTCTCTCCCTCTTCCCATCCCCCTTTCTTCTCCCTCCCCCTCCCCCCCTCCACCCGTATCCTGTTTCCTTCCCGAAAGCCTTGACGGCGACGAGAGAAAATAATGAGGCAGTGATCCCAATAACAAGGAGCAGAAGTAATCATTAAGGCAAAGCAACATGGCCGACAGACAGACAGACAGACAGACAGACAGACAGACAGACAGACAGACAGCTCTGGCGGTTTTCCGGCGACGATGAAGTCATTGAGAATAATGGTTCGAGTTATCGGATTACCATATAAAGAAATCGAAATTTCCCGAAACAAACAACGCGATGGTAACTGTTGATCTCCGGAGGAAGCTGTTGCTGTTATGATCCGTCGGGATCATCGCTGTCATTTCTGCTATTATCATCATTGTCATTATTATCATCTTCATTGTTATTATTATCATTACTATTATCATCATTATGATTATTATTATTATCGTCATTATTATGATTATGATGATTATTATTATCATTGCTATCATCATTGTCATTATTGATATCATCATTATTATCAGTATCATTATAATTATAATTCACTATGAAATTATCATTGTCATCATTATAATATTGAAATTATCATTGTCATCATTATAATATTGAAATTATCATTGTCATCATTACCATTAGTATGATCATCATTATCATAGTTATTACTATCGTCATCACCCAAGAAAGCTTTACCGCAATAATTATCATCAATATCATTACGGGTGTTATCATTCAGCTCACAAACAAAACACAAACTCCAATGTCCTCAACTTACTCACTTACGCGAGAAAGGGACCTTCCAGACCCTCCAAGGCGGCACTAGGAGGCCGAGGATCCGATGTTCCCTCCTGCAGGGGCGGGGGGGGGCGGGGGAGGACACGAGGACGCAGGAGGCGCAAGGGCCGAGGCGGGAAAAGGGAGACGCAGGACGAGTGGAGGAAATTCTTTTCTCCCGGAGGTGTGTGTGTGTGTGGAGGGGGGGGGGGGGGGCGGGGGGGGGGGGGGGAGGGGGGGGGGGGGGGGGGGGGGCGGGGGGGGGGGGGGGGGGGGGGGGGGGGGGGGGGGGGGGGGGGGGAGGGGGGGGGGGGGGGGGGGGGGGGGGGGGGGCGCGGGGGGGGCGGGGGGGGGGGGGGGGGCGAGGGGGGGGGGGGGGGAGGGGGGGGGGGGGGGGGGGGGGGGGGGGGGGGGGGGGGGGGGGGGGCGGGGGGGGGGGGGGGGGGGGGAGCTGGGGGGGGGGGGGGGGGGAGCGGGGTGGCGGGGGGGGGGGGGGGGGGCAGGGGGGGGGGAGGGACGTGACCGCAACGGGGTGGGGGGGGGGGGGGTGGGGGGGGGGGGGGGGGGGGGGGGGGGGCGGGGGGGGGGGGGGGGGGGGGGGGGGGGGGGGGGGGGGGGGGGGTGGGGGGGGCCCCTTCCCCCGGGAAGGGGGGGGGGTACCGGGGGGGGGGGGGGGGGGGGGGTGCGGGAGGGTGGCGGGGGGGGGGGGGGTGGAGGGGGAGGGGAGGGGCGGCGGGGGGGTGGGGCGGGCGAGGGGGGGGGGGAGAGAGGGGGGAGGGGGTGGTGTGTGTGGGGGGGGGGGGGGGGGGGGTGCGTGTTCTCATTTGTAAAACTGTTTGGTGTTCGTGTTCTCTTTTTCTTAGTTTCTCTGTCTTTTTCCCTCTCTCACTTTCTCTCTTTGGATATATATTTCTCTCTCTCTCTCTCTAACTCTCTCTCTCTCTTAAGTACAGGAATAAGTATGGGCACACACACTCACTCACTCACTCAAACAGAGAAACAGATAGACTCAAGTCAAAGACTTCCAAAAATATCAGTTTTGAAAGAATGCTTCAAGGGAAACAGAGCAGTGTTGACTCGTGTTGAGCTCGTTTTCCCTCCGCGAGGGGTGACTCTCCCAATTCTCCGGGTCGCTCGCCTCTGCCTAATTTTATGCCTGAGCAGATTCC
>NW_028235039.1:12500-15000 GCF_977035675.1 Penaeus japonicus | reverse complement strand
AATTTATTACTGTAACTAATCTTTGGATTTTTTTTTTCAATCATGGAATGAAATATTAATGGATGCATACATAACCTACTTAATTGTTACATCTATTTACTGATTGTAAATTAAGTGAATAGTATATAAAACAATCATTGAATTATCACAGCTCAAATAGACAAAATTAATGGCTATAATTCTGGAAAAAATAGATGGTGTCATAATCGCACTATCACAAAGATATATTTATATATTTATCAGTCTTCACTCATTATTACTTTTATTAACAAAGATATAAAGAAATCACAATGCTATCTATCTATCCCTCATCATAAACCAGACCTCTAATATAACGAAACAGAAGACAAATCAACTGTACATATACAAAAAAAAGAAAAAAAAAAAAAGAAAAAAAAATATATATATACTTTTCGCTTTAGAACATATAAAAAAATAAACACTTTTCGCTTTAGAAGATATAAAAAAAAAGAAAAAAAAACACTTTTCGCTTTAGAACATATACATATAAAAAAAAAAAATAATAAACACTTTTCGCTTTAGAAGATATAAAAAAAAAGAAAAAAAAAAACACTTTTCGCCTTAGAAAATATAAAAAAAGAAAGAAAAAAAGAAAAAAAAAAAAAAAAACACTTTTCGCTTTTGAAGATACACTTAATACGAGAAATCCTGAAACCCCTTTTAGATAGGGATGATACAGGCGTCGCAGGAGTGTGGGCAAAGGGGGAGCATCTGGACAGGGTGGGTCACACACGCTCCAATCCTGGCCCAGTCAGCGCACTTGTGGTTCCTGTCCCGGCATTCTGGGTCTGGGGGGACAATGGGGGGAGATTTTGAGGTATCAGAGGTGGTTGGTTGTTATGTGATGTATACTAAACACACACAGAGACACACACACGTATACACACATACACACACATATATATATATACACACACACACACACACACACACACACACACACACATATATATATATATATATATATATATATATATATATATATACACACACAAACACACACGCACATACACACACACGCACACACACACATCACAACAAGAACAACAACCGAGAAAAGTTAACACCAAGACCACAAGAAACAACAAAACCAAAATATTTCCCCGAAAACAGAATCTCTTCCAAACTTACCCAAACAAAGATTACAAGACACAGGGCAGTTCTGGATCATAAACAGCTGATCGCGTTGACAAAGTCCGTTGCGCGCCCATGAACTACACATGGGCGTATGATCTTCACAGCTTCCTACAAGAGAGACGAGATCAAGGTGATTGATAGCAATGTATTAATAAGGGCTTCACTACATATCTAATTAGTGTTTTTTTCAATAGAGATTTATTTTTTTTCATGGATGTATATATCATACCTGTATTTCGCTACCTTCCTCATTCATATCTATCTATCTATATATTCCTTCTCATCATTATCAATACCACACAAGAGAGTGAAATAAAACAGTAGGTGGATGTGATAATAGATCCATAAGAAGGTGGGTGTGGGTGAAATAGACCTTCAATAAATGAAAACTATGCTTATTATAAATCCTTCTTGTGGGCCATGATATTTATAATGAGTGGAAGACACCATCGTCGTAATAAAAATAGTAGAATAAATACACAATACACAAAGAAGAATGTTAGAAGATAATCTATTCTTCTCACGTATTACAAGATGGTGACTAAATACGCGTGTGTGGAATTGTGAATATGTAAGTGCGTACGTAGTCAGCTGTAATTATATTCATATGCGTGTGTACGTGTGTGTGTCTGTTTATCTGTTCATGCATGTGACTGGGTGTATAGTAAGTATTAGGTATACGTACATGTTCGTTTACAACGTACATGGACGTATATCTATCTTAAAGTACACATACAAACAAATAAGGATCAAATCACAAATTCAAATATAAAATCTCGCAACACAGCAAACAGCCAATCACTAAAGAAACAACCCATTTCTTACCGAAGTGACCGCGGACTTGCACGGCGAATCCACACAGGAAAAGGAGACAAAAAACTCTTCTTAGACCCATCATATTCTCCTCTATTTACGGGTAAACAAAGCCGTTCTTCTTAAACACAAAACGTAAACAAAACAACGGAGGACGCAGCAATACACCCTTAGCACGCCGGGAGGACTCAAGTCTCCAGTGTGGCCGTAACGCGTTCTGCTGGATTTGACCTTCGAAGTAAAATCATTGCCACATAGCTCTACCGTGAGACCGCTTGTAGGTATGTGGAAATCATGAGGGTATTTTTATTATGTTGTGTAGACTTTGCTGATTGGTATTTTAAATGTTTGAAAGGATGGCGGTACAGGATATGAAAATGGGAAGTAGGATAAGGAGGGTGATGGTGAAGATGGGGGAGGAAGGGGAGAAGAAAGGGGTAGATGGAATAGGAGGAGAAGGTGAAGGAGAGGAAGAGAAGGAGGGTGAATGAGAGGAAGAGAAGGAGGGTGAAGGAGAGGAAGAGAAGGA
>NW_028235039.1:0-5000 GCF_977035675.1 Penaeus japonicus | reverse complement strand
CTTCCTTCTCTCCTCTCTCTCTTTCCTCTCTTTCTCTCTCTTCTCTTACCTCTCTTTCATCTCTCCTTTCCTTCCTCTCCCTCTCCTCCTCCCTTTCTCTCCCTCTTTCTTTCTCTTTCTTTTCCCCTTCCTCCCTCTTTCTTTCTCTCTCCTTTCTCTCATCTTTCCTCATTCTCTTTTCTCTCTCGTTTCTCTCTCTTTCTCTCTCATTCTCTTTTGTTTCTTAGTCTTTCCTCTTTCTTTCTCTTTCTTTCCTTTTATTTTTTTTTTCTTTATTTTTTGTTACTCTTTCTCTTTCTTTCTCTGTCTCTGTCTGTCTCTGTCTGTCTCTGTCTGTCTGTCTGTCTGTCTGTGTCTGTCTGTCTCTCTCTCTCTCCCTCCCTGCTTCCATCCATTTTTTTTTTTTTTTTTTTTTTTTTTTTTCTTTTTGTTTTTTTTTTTTTTTTTCCCTCTTTCTTTCTCCCCCTCCCCCCCTCTCTCTCTCTCCCACCACCTCTCTCCTCTCCTCTCTCTCTCGCCCCACCTCTCTCTCTCCGCTCTCTCTCCCCCACCCTCTCTTTCTCTCTCTCCTCCCCACCCTTCTCTCCCACCTCGCGTTCTCTCTCTCTCCCCGACACCGCTCCTCCCCTCTCCCTCCCTTGCCTAATCTCTCTCTCATCTCCTCCCCTCCTCTTACCTCTCTCCTTCTCTTCTCTCCTCCTCGAGACTCTCCCTCCCTCTCTCTCTCTCTCTCTCTCTCTCTCTCTCTCCCCCCCTCTCTCTCTCTCTCTCTCTCCCCCCCTCTCCCCCCCTCTCTCTCTCTCTCCCTCCCCCCTCTCTCTCCACCCCCCTCTCTCTTTCTCTCCCTCTCCTTCTCTTCTCCCTCCTTACCTGTAATTCCGATCCTGTCAGAGCTCGTCAATTATTTTGCGTGTTTGACATCGTACCAGTGTCTATATATAGACCAAATTTACCACCACAGGTTCCCGCAGTAAAACTGAAAGCATGACCCAAGAGCAATAAAGTTTGATAGTTACGTTAGCTTCGAAGAGAAGCAACAGGAGCGATGCAGTTTACGAGCCAAAGGGAACAGAGAAAATACTTTGGTTAAGGAATAGCTGTAATGAGTTTATGTGTGTTGGGTGCATTGGTAATATATAAATAGATCTATTCTATAATATATTTTTAATATATACATATATATATGTATATATATATATATATATGTATATATATATATAATGATTGTTATATATATATATATATATCGAAATAATATATATGTATATAAGTATATATATATATATATATATAAAGTATAACTGTATTGTATATATATATAATATATAGTATAAATAAGTATATATTTTATATATTATGATATATATTATATGAGTATAATATATATATATATAAATCTGAATTGTATATATATATCTTATAGATATGTATATATAGATATTTTTTATTATATGTATGTAAATATATCTATATATCTGTATGTATATATAAATATTTAACTATATATATAATTTATATATGTATAAATAATATAGAAGTATATGTTATATATATATAACTCTATGATGGTATATATGTATATATATATATCATATATATATAATATAATATATATCAGGTATAAATATGTATAATACTAATACACGTCCAGATATATGTCTTAAATTATAAATATATGTAATATATATATAAAATAAGTAAATTGCTTATATATATATATATTATGTATATATATATATTTATATATAAAATAAAAAATATACATATATATATATATATCACTTATATATATATATAACATAAAATATAGCAAATAGATATATATTAAAATATATATCTATACATAAATGCTATAAGATTAAAAAACTATATAAAAGGGAACTAAATACAATATTCTCTATATCACTAAAAATATAAATACAATATAACATATTATAATATATATAATATATATAAACATATATCTATATATATAATAATATAATATATATATATATATATATATATAAAATAATGTATATAATATCATATATAATATATATATATCTACATATATATATATACAAATATATATTATATATATATTATATACATATATATATATATATATATGTATATATCTATATATATGTATATATATATATATATCTTATATATGTATTCTTAATATGTATATGATGAGAGCATATATATATATAATTAATATATAATATATATAAAATATATATATAAATATAGTGTACTTATATATGCATATGTATATAATTATATATTATATACATATATATACTATATATATTAATATATATATATCATATATATAATTTTCTCACTTTTCTTTCTTTTTGTTTGTGACGACGTGTGCGTACGTGCTGTATGTGTGTGTGGTGTGTGTATGTGTGTGTGTGTGTGTGTGTGTTGTACTTTGAGTGTGTGTGTGTGTGTGTGTGTGTGAGGTAGTGTGATTACGTGTGTAGTTGTGTGTATGTGTGTGTGTGTATTTTACATATATGAATTTATATATATTCAAGGCTATATTTAATTGCAATTTTAGATCGAGATAAAACATTATAGACAGCAAAGAAAACGTAGGTTACAAAATCGAATATCGTGTTATAAGAGCTTAGATTGTGTCAGCTATCTATACGAGATACTGAAAAAAAAGGTAAAGTAATTTCTTCACATGAAAGTAGTTCATGGAGACGTGACATAAAGGGAAAAGAAAGGGAACATGGACAAGGTGAGAAGTGAAGGCACATTTATAGAAGGAAGGAGAGAAAGAAGAAAAAAAGATGATTGAATGAAGGAAGAAGAGAAAACGAGAAAGAAAAAAAGAAAAGAAAAAAAGAAAGAAATGCGATACTTTTTTTTTGTCCCTCCTTCCCTTTCTCTCTATCTCTCTTTCTTTCAGTCTTTCAGTCTTTCGCTCCCTCCCTCTTCCCCCCTCTCTCCTTATCTTCTCTCTCTCTCTTCTCTCTCTCTCTCCCTCCCTCTCTCTCTCCTTCCCTCTTCCCCCTTCTCCCTCCCTCCTTCTCTCTTTCCGTCTTCCCCCCATCTCTCCTTTATCCCCCCCTCCTTTCCTTCTCTATCTCCCTCTCTCTCCCCCTCCCCCTCCCCCTCTCCCCCTTCCCCCTTCCCCCGATCTCATCTTTCTAACTCATCCGTTTAACACTAGTTCTATTCTAATCAACGTGTAACATCCGATATTTGATACATTGAATCTATTATTTAATGAAATAAACGATATACTTTTTTCTGGGATATACATTTTCCAAACCAGTAGCGATTTTAAAGGCCTAGTGATCATTCATCTGTTCAAATTAATGATTTGCGTTTGCATCACGTTTTCACAGGCGGAAGGTAGCCTGACTCGGAATGGCGCTGATGTTGCTGTATCAAATTAATTTATTCGGGGTATCCAATTTCGTTGAAATGTCTTGGATTGAATGGATGCGCTCAAATGAGTTATATTCCGTTTTCAAAAAAAAAAGAAAAGAAAAAAAAAAAAATTGCTCACATCCCTGGGGTATTTTTTATCTTTATTTCTATATTGAAAAAGTATTGGAAGAGATTTTTTATAGTCATTTTATTGTCATTATTATATGTAATAAGTGGACGACATATATATATCTATATATAACGTATCTGTCGACTTAAATTAAGCTTCTTTATGCTTTAATTCTTTTAATTGAAAATTCTGTGACATTGAGTAAACTTTTGATGCTTTTGAGAAGCGCTGAATGTATATGTATGTGTGAGAGTGAAAGTGAGATAGATAGATAGATAGATATTTAGGGAGAGGGAAAGAGAGAGAGAGGGAGGGAGGGAGGGAGGGAGGGAGGGACGGAGGGAGGGAGGGACGGAGGGAGGGAGGGACGGAGTGTAGCGACTCTCGTCACTCAGCGGTTCTCACAAACTTTACCCTGGGGTAGTCGCTGCCACCACGGGATATTATCCCGAATAACTTTTAATATTAGTTTGGTAGGTGTCTCGGAGGCTTTGTGTAGCATCAGTTATTTAGGGTTTAAAAGAAACACGCCTTCATTAATGAATTCATTAACTAAAACCACAAATACAATTACACACGTAACAAAACCAAAACGACGTAATACAGAACAGAACTCACATTACATTAAAACAAAACACGAAACAACTAAACTACATAAACGAAACAAAACAAAACGCGAATTACGTTAAACATAAAACAATACAAATTACATTAAACATTAAACGAAACACGGAAAAACACAACATGAAACACTGTACACGGGACAACACACGGACAATACACTAAAACACGAAACACTGTACATGGGACAATATACGGGACCGTTACACGCACTATACAAGTACGGATGTTGCTATGCTACCGCGGGAGCACAAAACGCCGAGGTTTACGAGTCCACGAAAAGGGCAGGTACATAACCTTTTGAGAGAGCGTCAGGCTCCCACCATACGGCACACGTCAGCGTATACATGCGACGTGTCCCAAAATCCAACACGACAAAACACACAGCGGCGCCCCAAGCTCAGGCTGCAACCGGCGTCATACCACAGAAGAGTTGTGTGTCGTGGCTACCCAGCGAGTAGCGGAGCGTCAGGAACCCCCCGTAACCTCATCGCTGCCGAGTTGAGGTGGCGACAATCGTTGGAGGGTCGTTTAGGCAAAAAAAAAGGGGAGGTAAACAACAAAACGTTCCAGGGCTCGAACGGACTCATTGCGACGTGGCATTAGGAAGGCATGGGACGTGGCCAAATCGCCTTGTGCCACTACAGGAGGACGAGGAGGGAGTGGAGGGGAGGGAGGGAGGAGGATGGGGGGAGGTTGAGGGGAGGGAGGGGAGGGAGGGAGGAGGGAGGGAGGAGGTGAGAGAAGGAGAGTGAGAAGTATAGAAGGAGTGAGAGTGAGAGGTGAAGTAAGTCTGAGAGTAAGTGAGAGTGAGGAGTGATGGAGAGGTGTGAGGTGAGATGATGAGTGAGTTAGGCGATGAGTGAGTGAG
>NW_028235038.1:35000-51176 GCF_977035675.1 Penaeus japonicus | reverse complement strand
GAGGAGAAGAGAGAGAGAGAGAGAGAGAGAGAGAGAGAGAGAGAGAGAGAGAGAGAGAGAGAGAGAGAGAGAGAGATAGATAGATAGATAGATAGATAGATAGATAGAGAGAGAGAGAGAGAGAGAGAGGCCACAAACACATATCTAACTATATATCTATCCATCTACTTATCTGTCTATCTACCTATCTATCTATTTCCCTATCTCTGCATATGTAGTTACATACATATATTCATACATATGTACACACACACACACACACACACACACACACACACACACACACATATACATATATATATATATATATATATATATATATATATATATATATATATATCGAGATATCTATTTATCCATATTTTTATTCATTCATTTACTTAAACAAACATATATATGGATAGAGAGATAGGCAGATATAGATAGACAGATGAATAAACAGAGAGCTAGAATGTAAAATAGATTAATAGATCGAGAGAGAGAGAGAGAGAGAGAGAGAGAGAGAGAGAGAGAGAGAGAGAGAGAGAGAGAGAGAGAGAGAGAGAGAGAGAGAGAGAGAGAGAGAGAGAGAGAGAGGAAAAAAAAACAAAAAAAAATATTGCGAGAAACATGAACACGGACCAACACAGAGACAGAGACACATGTGCCATACATATTGCAAGAAACATTTTCCAAAACGAATTGGCCCCCCTTCCCAAAAAAAAACAAGCCCCCCCACCAAAAAAAAAAAAAAAAAAAAACTAGTTCCCCTTAGTCCACCGAACTCCTGGCCCAATCCAACCGGGCAACAATGTTACGTTTCGTGGCGTTTGAAACAATTGGTTGTGTGTGCAACAAATTTATTCTACCGCAATAATCCGCCCGCAGAAGTATTTGCCGGAGGACCCACCATTCAGGCCGGTTTCGCGAGCGCGTAAAGTCGGACAACAAATTTGATGTTTCAACTGAGAAGGACTGTATCTTGTGTGAGTGTAATTGCGTTGTCGTATGAACTGCAGCTTTTACGTATTGCAGAGGGCGCGGGGGACGGGATTGCAATCGAGGTTGGGCGCTAAAATTTGGTCAAAAGGTCGAGGAGGCTTGGGTCAAGATTTTAAATGGTTAAGCTTGATCTATGTATGTGTGCTTGTTTGTTTGTTTGTTTGTTTGATTCTTTCTTTCTTTTTCCTTGCTCTCTCTCTCTTTTTTTTTTTTTTTTTTTTTTTTTTTTTTTAGGGTTGGAGGGGGATGTCGAAGGGGGAATTTTATGTGAATTTGTAGGCTTGGGTTTTCATATTTACATTTGTTTCCGTTCAAGAAAAGAACTTCACGTGTCTTATATCTTGGTATTTGTCGATGTAACTTTACCACATACAAGTAACAAAGTCTAAAGAAAGGGATTTCAAGATATTAAGATATTGTTAAGATATCAATAATTGGTACGTTCTAGAACACACACACACACACACGCCTCCCCCCCCTTACTGTTAGACACAAAAAACACGACCCTCCCCCCCACACAAACAAGCACCCTCCCCCCCATCCCATCCTACCCCCTACCAACACACACTCACATCCAGCCTTACACCCCCCCACCCACCCATACACAACCCACCCACCTATACACTGCCCCACCCCCATACACCCCCACCCACTCCCATACACAACCCTCCCCCAAACACACACACACACACACACAGACAAACAGACACACACACAGACACACAGACACACAGACACAGACACACACACACACACAGACACACACACACACAGACACACACACAGACACACACACACACACACACACAAACAGACACACACACAGACACACACAGACACACACACACAAACACACACAACACACACACACAGACACACACACACACACACACACAGACACACACACACACACACACACACACAGACACACACACACAGACACACACACACAGACACACACACACACACATACACACACAGACACACACACACACACACCCCTCCCCCAAACACACACACACACAGACACACACACACACACCCCTCCCCCAAACACACACACACACAGACACACACACACACACCCCTCCCCCAAACACACACACACACAGACACACACACACACACACCCCTCCCCCAAACACACACACACACAGACACACACCTGCACAACACCCTCCCCCAAACACACACACTCTCAGACACACTCTCACACACCCCTCCCCGCAAACACACACAACACACAGACAACACTCACACTGTCACAGAAACACACAAACACCCGTCCCCCAAACACACAATCACACACATTATCTATCACACAAACACTCCCCCCCAAACACTCACAAACACACCCCTCCCCCCAAAAATAAAACACACAATAACACACAGACACACACTCACGACACCCTCCCCCAATACACACACACACATCACAGACACACACTCACTACACATACACACACAGAACACATATCACACTCACACACTCCCCGACCCATGAAAATCAACAAACTAACAGACACACACACACACACCCTCCCCCAAACACACACACACACAGACACACACACACACACCCCTCCCCCAAACACACACACACACAGACACACACACACACACACCCCTCCCCCAAACACACACACACACAGACACACACACACACACATCTCCCCCAAACACACACACACACACACACACCTCCCCCAAACACACACACACACAGACACACACACACACACACCCCTCCCCCAAACACACACACAGACACACACACACACACACACACAAACACACACAAGATCTCAAATAAGACAGCTGACTCGCGTCTTAGAAAGGAAAACAGCTTTGGTAGCCCCCCTCTTCACGCAGCTCCCCGGAGGATAGCTATAGCGAAAGGGCGTGCTCAGGAATACGAGCTGTTCCCTCTTTTATGGGCGTGATAAGGATCGACAAAGGTTCGTCGTAACTTGAACTTTGAACCGTCTTTGGATATAAGATCGGTGAACGCGGCTGCTACGCCATCTAGAGGGAGTTTCGGGAATTAACGATCTTCTCTTTTTTTTCTCGTAGAAGACTTAAGATTCGGTTTTTCTATCTGTTCCTTCTACTTTGTTTCTGTTTTTTTTTTTCCCGTTCGCTTTTATTATATATTTTTCTTTGTTCTACCCCCTTTCGCCTCTTGGTATTTTTATTTACCTTAATTCCTTCTCCCTCTTTTCTCTTTTTTTCTTTGTCTCTCTGACGTTTCACGCCTTACTTCTTTCTTCTTCCTTATTACTGCCCTTCTTTTCCTCCTCCCGTTCTCCTTCTTATCTTCTTCTCTACCTTCCCTTTTCGTCCTCCTTCCCTCTTCGTCCTCCTTCCCTCTTCTTTACCCTCCTATCCCCCCACCCCCTCCTTCTCCCATCCTCTTCTCTCCCTCTCTTTCTCCTTCTTCTCATCTCGTTCCCTTCCCTTTTTCTTCCCATCTTTCTCCCTTCCCTCCATTCCCCCTTCTCCCCCTTCTCTCTCTACACCTATCCCCCCTTCCCCACATCCTCCCCCTCCTATCCTTCTACCCCTCCATCCTCCCCCTCCTATCCTTCCATCCCTCCATCCTTTCACCCTCCTATGGGACGCCTAGAAATATCACCCTACACAAAATGTGATTTTCCACCGTAACTTTCAATTGATTGAGTCAGAGACAGAGAGAGAGAGAGAGAGGGGGGGGAGATGGAGAGAGAGAGAAAAAAAAAAAAAAAAAAAAAAAAAAATATATATATATATAGAGTAAGGAATATAAGACGAAGAGTGAGATGGAATAAGAAGAGAGAGAGAGGAGAGTAGAGAGAGAGAGAGAGAGAGAAGGAGAGAGCGAGAGAGAGGGATAGAAGATGAGAGAGAGGAACAGAGAGAGAAGGGGTGAGACCAGAGAAGGAGAGAGAGAGAAGAGGGGGGGGAATGGGGGGGGGGGGGGGGGGGAAATGGAGAGAGAGAAAAAAAAATAGAGAGAGAGAGAGAGAAAAGAGAGAGAGAGAGAGAGAGAGAGAGAGAGGAGAGAAAGAAAAGAGAGAGAGAGAGAGAGAGAGAGAGAGAAAGGGTGAGACAGAGAAGGAGAGAGAGAGAGAGAGGGGGGGGAGAGATGGAGAGAGAGAAAAAAAATAGAGAGAGAGAGAGAGAGAGAGAGAGAGAGAGAGAGAGAGAGAGAGAGAGAGAGAGAGAGAGAGAGAGAGAGAGAGAAAGGGTGAGACAGAGAAGGAGAGAGATAGAGAAAGAGATAGATAGATAGATAGATAGATAGATATATAGAGAGAATAGAGAGAAGAAGAGAGAGAGAGAGGAGAGAGAAGAGAGGATAGAGTGATTAGAGAGAGAGAGACAGAGAGAGAGATACAGAGAAGAGAGATAGAGAGAGAGAGAAAGGGGGAGAGAAAGGTTGAACAGAGATGGAGAGAGAGAGAAGGAAAGAGAGAGGAAGAAGAAAGAGAAGAGAAGGAAGAGAGAGAGAAGAGAGAAAGAGAGAGAGAGAGAGAGAGAGAAGAGGATAAGAGGAAGAGGGAGAGAGAGGAGGAGAGGAGAAGAGAGAGATAGAGAAGAGATACGAGAATAGAGATAGAGATAGAGAAATAGATAGAAATAGAGAGATAAGAGAGAGAGAGACACACGAAAGTGAGAGAGAGAGAAGAGGAGAGAGAGAGAGAGAGACAGATAGACAGATAGATAGATAGATAGATAGATAGATAGATAGATAGATAGAGAGAGAGAGAGAGAAAAAGGGTGAGACAGAGAAGTAGAGAGAGAGAGTGACAGACAGAGACAGAGAGAGAGGGAGAGAGAGAAGGAGAGAGAGAGAAGGAAAGAAAGAGAGAGAGAGAGAGAGAGAGAGAAAGAGAAAGGGAGAGACAGAGAAAGAAAGAGAGAAAGAGAGAAAGAGAGAGAGAGGGAGAGAGAGAGAGAGAGAGAGAGAGAGAGAGAGAGAGAGAGAGAGAGAGAGAGAGAGAGAAAGAGAAAGGAGAGAAAGGACCAGGAAAATTTCATTCACACAGGAAGCTCACAAAAGCAAGATAATCTCTCCCAAGACAAGAAAACGGAGATGAAAGAGCACAGAAAAGAAAAAAAAAAGAAAAAAAGAAAAAAAAACGTAAAAAAATAAAGAAAACGGAGATCACAATATCCATCTTTTTTCTCGTTTTCCTCTTCGATACAATATATATTTTTTCTGCTTCGTCATCCCACTCCCTCTCATCTCGAGGGGGAAGCGTCACACCATCTATTTATAAACCGTTTTATCGAAGGAATTAACAAGTTCATCTTTCTTTTATGGCGTTGGTATGAGAACGGATGAACGTCGTATGCAAATTTTATGATAAAGGAAGAGGGGGGATGTAACGAAGAACAAATGAACGTTCTTTAAAGAATACGGTATATAGATCACCGCGCAAGGATAATTAAAACACATGATAGATTTATAGTGCATTGATGTCAATAAAGGGATGTGGAATATTTTACATGAGAGTGAGTAGAGGAGTGAAGGAGAAGAGAGAGAAGTGAAAAAAGAGAGAGGGAGATAGAGAGGAAGGGGAGAAGAGAAGGAGAGGAGAGGTAGAGTGGAGAGAGAGAGAGAGAGAGAAGGGAGAGGAGGGAGAGGGTGAAGGAGAACAGAGAGGCGGGAGAGAGAGAGAGAGAGAGAAGAGAGTGAAGAAAAGAGGAGGGTAGGATGGTGAGAGAGAGAGAGAAAAGAGAGCGAAGAGGAGGAAAAGAGAGTGAAGAGAGAGGAGGAGAGAGAGAGAGAGAGTAGGAGAGGAGAGGGAAAGGAGATGAGAGAGAGGAGAGAGGAGGAGAGAGATGAGAGAGAGGAGAGAAAGAAAAGAGAGAGAGAGAAACAGGGAAGAGAGAAGAGGGAATGACGAGAGTGGAGGAGAGAGAGAGGAGAGTGAGAGGAGAGAGGGTGGCGAGAGGGAGAGGAAGTGAAGAGAGGCGAAAAGGGAGAAGAAGAGCAGAGATAGAGAGAAGAGAGAAAGTGATGAGAGAGAGAAGAGAGAGCAGAGAGAGGAAAGAGAGAGAGAGAGAGGAAAAATGAGAGAGAGAGAAAAGAAAGGGGAGAGAAAGAGAAAGAAAGAGAGGAATGAGAGAGGAATGAGAAGGGAGCAGACGCGAGGTAGAGCGAGAGGAGAGAGAAGAAAAGGAGAGGGAAGAGGGAGAGGAAAATTTCACACCGATAGTCACAAGAGGAAGATTATCTTCCCAAGAGAAGAGGAGCGGAGAGAGAGAGAGAGAGAGAAGAAAGAGAGAGGAAACCAGAGAGAGGAAGAAATAAAAGAGAGAAAAAGAATAAGAAAACGGAGAGAGAGATCCATTTTTTTTTCTCGTTTTTCCTCTTCGACCAGGATTATATTTTTTTGCTTCGTCAGAGAGAGAACTCGAGGGGGGTAGAGAGTCACACATCTATTTTATAAAAGAGAGAGAGAGGTATTAACAAGTTCTTCATCTTTTAAGAGAGGTATGGTCTGAGGAACGGAGAGAGAGAGTATGCAAGGAAAGAAAGAGAGAGAAGAAAGAGGAGAGATGTTAACGAAGAGAGAGAATGAAGAGAGAGAGAAGATACGGTTATAGATCCCGAGAGAGAGAATTTACAAGAGAGAGGAGAGATTTTAATAGTCATGATGTCAATAAATGGATGTGGAAGAGAAAAGAGGAGGGAGAGAGTAGAGAGAGCGAGAAAAGAGAGAGAGATGGAGAGAGATAGAGGGAGAGAAGAGAGAGGAGATATAGAGAGGGAGAGAGGGAACGAGGAAGAGGAGACGGGAGAAACAGGAGGAGAGAGGAGAGGGAGGGAGGGAGGGGAGGGAAGGTAGAGAGAGAGAGAGAGAGAGAGAGAGAGAGAGAGAGAGAGAGAGAGAGAGAGAGAGGAGAGATAGGAGAAAGAGAGGAGAGGAGAGAGATAGGAGAAAGAGATGAGAGAGGAGGAGAGAAGAGAAGGGTGAGCGATGGAGAGAGGAGAGGAGGAGTTGAGAGAGAGGAGAGGGAAGAAGCGAATGCGACTGAGAGAGGGAGAGAGAGAGAGAGAGAGAGAGAGCGAGGAGAGGAGGATTGAGAGATCGGAGAGAGGGAGAGAGGAAGAGGAGAGAGGGAGAGGGAAAGGAGAGAAGGAGAGAGAACGAACGAGAGAGAGAGAGAGAGGAGAGAGAAGAGGAAGATGGGAGGGGAGGAGAGAGGAGAAGAGAGAGAGGGAGAGAGGGAGAGGGAGAGAGAGAGAGACAGGAGAGAGAGACACAGGGGGAGAGGGAGAGAGAGACACAGGGGGAGAGAGAGAGGGAGAGAGAGAGCAGAGTAGAGAGAGAGAGGAGAAAGAAAGTCGCGAGAGAGGGGAGAAGGAGAGAGAAGATGGAGAGAGAGAGAGAGAGAGAGAGAGAGAAGAGAGAGAAAGAAAGAAATAAAGGAGAGAGGAGAGAGGAGAGAGTGAGAGAGGAGATGAGAGAGAGAGAACGAAAGAGAGAAGAGTAGAAAAAGAAAACGAAGAGAGAGACGAAAGCAAGAAAGAGAGAGAGAAAAAATTACGGTTAGTGATGATAATAAACTCGGGAAGAAAAGGGGGAAAGGGTGTGAGGGGAAGGAGGAGCATAAGAAGAGGGGAAGAGGGGGGTGGGGTGGGTGGCAAGGAGAGACACAGGTCGCAGCATCCCAAGGGGCGTGACTATTCCATCTGATGCCTGGTGATGCCCCTTCTCCCGATCCATTTATGACGCTGTTTTCCCCTCGTCTTTGGAAAAGTCTTGAATGTGTGGGTTAGTGTTTATTCGTTTTATTTATTTTTTTTTTTTTAGGAAATTGTTTTCGTTTTCTTTGTTCTTGCTGTTGATTTGTATCTATTTTTTATTTTTTATTTGTTTTTTATTCTTTTTTTCTCTCTCTCTTTCCCTTCTTAAATGTCTCTGCAATATATGTTATGCATTTGTTTGTTTTTCATACTTTTTATCTGAAATTCCCTCCGTCTACTTCGTATTTTCGTTATCTTTGATTCGGGCGAATTAATTTAGGATTTTCATAAGGAGTAAAATTCACATTGAGTTGTTGCATATGTTTATCATGAGGGATGCTTTTTACTTTCTTTTATTTTTCTCTTTCTTCTCGTTTTTTTTGTATTCATTTCATGTTACTACGTCTTCTCTCTTATGTTTTTCCTCATCATTTCGTTTTTTTATGTTTTCATTTCTTCGTTTTTCTGTTATTTTTTTATTATATTTCTCGGTTTTTTTTATGTTTTCCATTTCTTGTTTTTCCCTGTTACTTCCCTATTCTTTGCCTTTTCATTCTTTTCTTTTCTTTCCTTTTTGTTATTTTCATGTTTCGTTTCTCTTGTTTTTCTGTTCTCTTCTTCTTGTCTTTATGTTTTCCTTTTCCTCGTTTTTTTTTCTCATCGTTTGCTTTTTAAGTGTTTTCTTCTTCATCCATTCTTATCTCTCTTTTTCTCCTTGCTACGTTTAACCTTTTTCTTCTCTTAATCCTTTTTTCGTCTTCTGTGCTTCCTTCACCTCTTCTCCCCCTTCCTTTCTATTAACTTCTTTACTTCTTTCTTATCCTTTTAGCCTTCCTCCTCTCCTCTTCTCTCATTCTTCTAGTTTATTATTTCCTTGCTCTCTCTTTCTCCACCATAATCTATTTTATACCAATCTTACCTCCTCTCCTCTTCCCTCCTTTCTCCATCCTACTTTCTCCCCCATCCCTATTCTCCATAACACTTTTAACACCTCTTCCTCCCTCCCTCCTATCCTCCCTCTCCCTCCTCTCTCCGTCGCTTGTTTTACCTACCCCCCCTTTACTATCTTCATAAATACAGCCTTATACCACCCCTCCTTCTCCTCCCTCCCCCTCCCTCTCCCCCCCCCTCTCACCCTCCCTCTCCCCGTCTCTCTGTCCCCCCCATCCTACCTACCTCCCTCCCCCCCTCCCTCTCTCCGTCTCTCTGTCCTTCCCTCCCTCCCTCCCTCCCTCCCCCCCATCACCCTAAAAAAATACATCTCTCCATACACGCCTTATAACCACCCCTCCCTCCCTCTCTCCTTCCTATACCTATCTCTCCATACACGCCTTATAACCACCCCTCCTTCCCTCCCTCCCTCCCTCTCCCCCTCCCTCTCCCCGTCTCTCTGTCCCCTATGTCAACAAACATTATTTCCCGTCGCGCTGTTCACCTGATCTTGATAACCAATAAATTTTTATGAATGGCAGAGCAGAGTTATTCAACCTTGATCGGAATCTCTTTTTTTTTAGGGGGGAGGGGGGAGGGGGGGAGAAGGGACGGCTTTCCCCTACCCCAAACCCTCGCCTACTAAACCCCCTCCCCTCCCTCCCCTCCCCTACTCTTCCCCCTCTCCCCCCACCCCTCCCGAGATGAAGCTTTGTTCCCGTCTTATGATCTGTTTTTTATTTTATTTTCCATTCCCCTCCTCCCCTCCCTCCCCCCACCCCCCTTTTTTTTTGGATACGATAGAACTCATCACCCCCTCCTCCCTCTTCAACCCCCCCTCCCCACGCTCCACCAATCACCTCTGGCTACAGATCTCTTCCTTCTCCTCCTACCCCCTCACCCCCTACCCCCCTCCCTCCCATCCCCATCCGTACCATTTGTGTCTCTTCAATCCCCCTCCCCCTCCCCGACTCCCTCTTCCCCCCCACACACACATCTTTCCATCCCACTTCATAGCCCTCTCCCCCTCCTAACCCCCTCACCCTCACCCCCCCCTCTCTCTCTCTCTAAAAGATGAGTCTTTGATTCTCTCATTCATTCTTCCTTCAGGTATATTTTTTCCCTCTTCTTCTTCTATCTCTATCACTTTTTTTTTCTTTTTTTTTCTTTTTCGTGTCTCTTTCTCGAAGTTGCATTGGACGGGCCCCTTTGTGCAACGTCTCCCCGTGTTTACATAATCTCTCGCTTCCACAGGCAGGAGGAATCCTGTCAGGAGTGTGTGTTCGCGTCGTCAAAATAACCCCATCCCCTCCTCCTTCCCCCTCCCCCTTCCTCCTTTACCTTCCCCCTTCCTCCTTGCTCTCCTCCTTCTTCCTTGCTCTCCTCCTTCTTCCCTTACCTTTCTCCTTCTTCCTCTCCCTTCCTCCGTCCCCTACTCCTTCTTCCTCTCCCTTCCTCCTACCCCGCCCCATCCCCCTTCCTCCGTCCCCTACTCCTTCTTCCTTTACCTTCCTCCTTCCCCTCCTCCCTCTTCCTCTCCCTTCCTCCTACCCCGCCCCATCCCCCTTCCTCCGTCCCCTACTCCTTCTTCCTTTACCTTCCTCCTTCCCCTCCTCCCTCTTCCTCTCCCTTCCACCTTCCCCTCCTTCGTCTCCCTTCCTCCTTGCCATCTTCCCTCTTCTACTCCCTTCCTCCCCCTTCCCCCTTCCCCCTCCCCCTTCCTCCTTGCCCTCCTCCCTCTTACTTTACCTTCCTCCTTCCCCCTCCTCCCTCTCCCTTCCTCCGTCCCCTCCTCCCTCTTCCTTTACCCTCCTCCCTCTTCCTCTCCCTTCCTCCTTCCCCTCCTCCCTCTTCCTTCCCTCTGCCTCTCCCTCTTCCTTTCCCCTCCTCCCTCTTCCTCTCCCTTCTTCCTTCCCTCTTCCTCTCCCTCTTCCTTTACCCTCCTCCCTCTTCCTCTCCCTTCCTCCTTCCCTCTTCCTTTACCTTTCTCCTACCCCTCCTCCTTCATCCTCTCCCTTTTTCCTTCCCCTCCTCCCTCTTCCACTCCTTTCCCTCCTCCCCCCTCCTACCCTCCCCATCTCCTTCCCCCTCCCACTTTCTCTCCCTTCATTCTTCCCCCTCCCTACCCTCCCCATTCTCCTTCCCCCTCCCCCTTCCTCCTTCACCTTCTCCCTCTTCCTCTCCCTTCTTCTTTCCTCGTCCCCCTCCTCCCCTCTCCTCTTACTCCGACATTTCTTGGTATTTTTCGATTCTTATTTCGTACTCTACATGGTCTGCGGACACATTCACTGGCTTTGAGATATTGTGTCAGTTTGGATGTTCATATGTACACACAAACCCCCTCCCCCCCACATACAACACACACACACACACACACACACACACACACACACACACACACACACACACACACACACACACACACACACACACACACACACACACACACACACTCACACACACACACACCTATCTATCTATTTTTTTTATCTGTCCATCTGTCTATCTATCTATCTATCTATGATGATGAAGAAGAGAAGGAACGAGAAGAAGGAGAGGAAAAAGAAAAAGAAAAAAACAAACAAAGAAGAAGAAGAAGAAGAAAACGAAGAAGAAAAACGAATGATAATAATAAGAAAAATAAAAAGAAGTAACAGATCCCGCATCCCCCAAACAAAAAAGAAGGAGAAGAAGAAGAAGCAAAACAACAACAACAAACAAACAAACAAACAGCCAACGATTAGTTACACGGCAAAATGAATATATAACGAAAAACATATTTGACCAAAGTCACTCCGGCCCTCTCCCCTCGGAGGTGCTACCTTGTCGTCGAACAAATTTCAAAGTTACCGAAGTGTTTGCCAATTCTGAAATGCCTTAATTAGTATCACACATACTGGGACCTCTTATTCCTCTTGTGTGTCACGGGAAGAGGAGCTCAAAGTCACAAAGAGGAATGTTTACTCTTGTGAGAAATCTGAGAGAGAGGAAAGGAGAGGTTGAAGGGGAGGGAAGGAGGGAGGGAGGGAGGGAAAGAGGGAGGGGAGGAAGGAAGGGAGGGAGGGAGGGTGGGAGGGAGGGAGGGTGGGGAAAGAGGGAAAGAGGGAAGGAGGGAGGGAGAAAGCGAGGGAGAGAACGATATAGATGGATAGATAGATAGAGAGAGAGACAGAGAGGGAGAGATAGATAGATAGATAGAGACAGACAGAAAAAACAGCTAGATAGATAGATAGAGACAGACAGAAAAAACAGCTAGATAGAGATAGATTGGTAAATAAAAAGAAAAAAAGAAAGAGTGAGAGATAGATAGATAGATAGATAGATAGATAGACAGAGAGAGAGAGAGAGAGAGAGAGAGAGAGAGAGAGAGAGAGAGAGAGAGAGAGAGAGAGAGAGAGAGAGAGAGAGAGAGAGAGAGAGAGAGAGAGAGAAGAGAAAGAGAGAGAGAGAAAGAAAATAGAAAGAGAGAGAGAAAGAAAACAGAAAGAGAGAGAGAAAGAAAAAAGAAAATAGAAAGAGAGAGAGAGAGAGAGAGAGAGAGAGAGAAGAGGAGAGGGGAGAGAGGAGAGAGAGAGTGAGAGAAAGAGAGAGACAAGAGAGAGAGAGAGAGAAAGAAAATAGAAAGAGAGAGAGAAAGAAAACAGAAAGAGAGAGAGAAAGAAAAAAGAAAATAGAAAGAGAGAGAGAGAGAGAGAGAGAGAGAGAGAAAGAAAAGAGAAAGAAGAGAGAGTGATAAAGACGGAAGGAGGGGGCATAAAGAAGAAGAAGAAAATAAAATCATGAAAAGGTTGAAATAATTAAATGTCAGCTTACAAATAGCAACATGGTGTTCCAAGAATGATGACACAATAAAGGCAGAATAACAACAAACAAACAAACGAATCCTAGATGTAAATCTAGACTTTTAGTGTGGATGAAAGGTTCTTTGGTAATAGTTGATATCTGCTTCATCTATGCTCCATGGCGAATTGTCTCTTAACGACAAAAAAAAAAAAAAAAAAAAGTCACAAAATCATAGGAACAGATTTATATAGATAAAAAGAGATGCACACACACACACACACACACACACACACACACACAAACACACACACACACACACACACATATATACTCTCTCTCTTTCTCTCTCTCTCTCTCTCTCTCTCTCACACACACACCAACAAACAAACACACACAGACAAACCTACGCACACACACACACACACACACACAACACACACACAAAACACAACAACAAAAGCACACACACACACACGCACACAGCAGAATAAACACAGCACGTTTGCCCCTCCACGGTAAACAACACAGAATTCCAAAATCATTCTTGCATTTGATATCCACATTTCTCTAGAGCCCCCCCCGCCCCCCCCCCCCAAAAAAAAAGGGAAGAAAAAAAAAACAAAAAACCTTCTTGTTTTTTCTATCTTTGAAGAGAGCAAGAACGCATTGGGAAGTCCTTAAGGAAATGTATAACAAAAAGAAAACGCAATGTTGTTTTCACCCACAGGCGCTGTTTGTCTGTCAATGTGAATGGAAGTGTGTTGTTTTCTTCGTCTGTAAGAATCTGGGTGTTGTGTGTCTGGGTAATTTTGACGGTGTGAACAGCTCTTTTATTTTACTTTTTATTGTGTGCCTTTATGCCTCGTGACCTGGTTGGGAAATAGGATGTTTGTAGTCTTGTTGTTGAAATTACGCTGTGTCCGGGTGAAAACACGTGTCTATATATATGTATATATATATATATATATATATATATATATATATATATATATATATATATATATATATATATATATATATATATATATATATATATGAATGAATGATTCTCTTTATGCATATGTCTATCTGTCTGTTTATCTGTCTGTCTATCAATCTATCTAGCTATCTATCTCTGTCTATAACCCTCTCCCTCTTTTTATATATGTATTATGTATGCATACACACACACACACACACACACACACATACACACACACACACACACATACACACACACACACACACACACACATACACACACACACACACACATACACACACACACACACACACACACACACATATATATAGATAGATAGATAGATAGATAGATAGATAGATAGATAGATAGATCAGCAGATCAACCATCCATTACCTAAGAACACCCATCCACTCCCTTACACCCACCCTACCCACCCACCCACACCCCCCTACCCCACCCACCACCCACCCCACCCACTCACCACTCACCACCACCACCACCAACAACAACAAGACGCAAATAAATGGCTATCCGCCTCCCATCCCTTTGGTAGCGAAAACACGAGGAATTCCCAATGCATGTCAACAAGAGCCAATGAATCTTGATGCATTCTTTGAGGAGCCAGACAGTCCTCGAAAAACCTCGGGGGAAATCAGGGAGGAGGTGGGGAAGGCCCATAAGTTCTCGCTAAGACAGAGCGTCGACGCAGAAAGTCGACTTTTCCCCACCCCCTTTGGCCTTTCATAATCTTCGTTCTTCTCTCTCTCTCCTCTCTCTTCTCTACCCTCAACCTCTCCTACTGTCTCATATTTTTTTTTGTGTGTGGTGGGATTATTTGATTAGTGGTCCTCTTATCCTTTTCATCTTTTATTCTCTTTACCTCCTCTCCTCTCCACATCCTGTCCTCTCCACCTCTTCTCTCCACCTTCTCCTACCTCTACCTCTTCTCCTCTTCACCTCCTCCCCTCTCCACCTCCTCCCCTCTCCACCTCCTCCCTTCTCCACCTCCTCTCCTCTCCACCTCCTCCCCTCTCCACCTCCTCTCCTCTCCACCTCCTCTCCTCTCCACCTCCTCCCTTCTCCACCTCCTCTCCTCTCCACCTCCTCCCCTCTCCCCCTCCTCCCACCTTCTTCTCCTCTCCCACTCCTCCCTTCCTCCACCTCCTCTCCCTCTCCACCACTCCTCCCCCTCCACTCTCCCTCTCCCTTCTCCACCTCCTCCCCTCTCCACCTCCTCCCTTCTCCCCCTCCTCTCCTCTCCACCTCCTCTCCTCTCCACCTCCTCTCCTCTCCACCTCCTCCCTTCTCCACCTCCTCTCCTCTCCACCTCCTCCCCTCTCCCCCTCCTCTCCTCTCCACCTCCTCTCCTCTCCACCTCCTCCCCTCTCCACCTCCTCTCCTCTCCACCTCCTCTCCTCTCCACCTCCTCTCCTCTCCACCTCCTCTCCTCTCCACCTCCTCTCCTCTCCACCTCTTCTCCTCTCCACCTCCTCTCCTCTCCACCTCTTCTCCTCTCCACCTCCTCTCCTCTCAACCTCCTTCCCTCTCTTCTGCTCCTCTCTTCTCTCCCTTCTCTCAACCTCCTCTCCTCTCCACCTCCTCCCTTCTCCAACTCCTCCCTTCTCCACCTCCTCTCTCTCAACCTCCTCCCTTCTCCACCTCCTCTCTCTCAACCTCCTCCCCTCTCTTCTGCTTTTCTCCTCTCAACCTCCTCCCCTCTCCACCTCCTCCCTTCTCCACCTCTTCTCCTCTCCACCTCCTTTTCTCTCTACCTCATCTCCTCTCCATCTCCCTTCTCCACCTCCTCTCCCCCCTTTTCCACCGCCTCCCCTCTCCGCCTCCTCCCTTCTCCACCTCCTCCCCTCTCCGCCTCCTCCCTTCTCCACCTCCTCTCCTCTCTACCTCCTCTCCTCTCAACCTCCTCCCCTCTCTCCCGCTCCTCCCTTCTCTCCCTTCTCCTTTTCATTTCCTAGTGCCTAGTGTCTTGAGACTACGAGGGTTGTATAAACGTCTTGCGAAAAGTCTTGAAGGAAGGATTGCATGTAAGAGAACTTTTTTTTTTTTTCTTCTTTTTTTTTTTTTTCTTTTTTTTTCCTTTTTTTCTTTTTGGTGACAAGGGAGTAAGGGCGAGGCGAGGATTAGCTAATGTGGATTGTCTTTTATGAGTCTATATATGTCGCAGCTTATATGATTTCTGAATATGATTTCCGATGGTAATTACTTTGTCTATCAACTTTGTCTACTAGGGTGGGGTGACAGCTGGGTTTAATTGATATGCATGGAATAGTATAATGCTTATGATGTACTATACAATAAAAATTATCTCTCCTTGCTTAATTCCTTACGTAACGTGCCGCGATAAACCAAATCCAGAAACTATAAGAGATGAAAGATCTATGGCTCATTTCCCAGACGGAAGAGGGTGTAATTTTCGGAAAGATAATATGGTTTGTCAAAAAGGATCTAAGTACGAGACAACAGAACTAAAGATTATGTATTGATATCAAAATTATATACATTGATATAAATATGTGTATATGTATCCACATACACACACACACACACACACATACACACACACACACACACACACACACACACACACACACACACACACACACACACACACACACACACACACACACACACACACACACATATATATATATATATATATATATATATATATATATATATATATATACATATATATGTATATATAAACACACACACACAAACACAAAAATGTATGTATGTATGTATGCATATATACATAATA
>NW_028235038.1:12500-20000 GCF_977035675.1 Penaeus japonicus | reverse complement strand
TGTGGGCACTGACAACATACGACTGCCTGACAACAATAGAGGTGCTATTAACATCTCGTGTACGTCGCTGGAAGAGAAATAAGGACACTTGTAATTGAACAGAAGAGTAAGACATCAGGAGGTTACAGCGAGAGGATGTGTTGGGGTTTGCTGTCTCAATGGATGGTATTTCTCTTATTATTCCCCATTGGTTTTAAGTAATGTTTGGGTCTTTCTTCTTATCGTTATTCGTTGTTGCTGTCTTCAGGATTTGGTCTTTAATTCATCTGATATCTTAAGCTCCCTTGGCGATATGCTTTCATTTTTCCTTATTTATCTCTAGTTTCTGTTACGAATTTTGTTAATTATTTTTTTTTTTTCAGAAGGAAGAGGTAGTTACGTTTGTTTTTTTTCTGAGAGAGATTATTCTTACGATCATCCAATTTCCTATTTCGTCGTAAATCCTTTTTTATATTCCTCTTTCTCATCACAATCATCACTTTTTTTCTTCTTCTAAAATATCCACTTCCATCATCCTCTCCATCTTCATTCCAATTCCCTTTATCTTAATAGATTCCTTTGACCTCGTCTTTGACCTCGTTTGCTCCCCTGACCTCGATTATCCTTGTTCTCATCTTCCTTTACCATGCAGCTCTTCCTTCTTCTCTTTTCTTCTTCTCTATGTCCTTGATTTACTTCTTCCCATTTTTTCTCTTCCCCTTTTCCCTTCACTTACCCCCGCCTCCCCCCCCCCTCTCTCTTTCTCTGTCTCTGCCTCTGTCTCTCGTTCTCTCTCTCTCTTTCGTTCTCTCTCTCTCTCTCTCTCTCTCTCTCTCTCTCTCTCTCTCTCTCTCTCTCTCTCTCTCTCTCTCTCTCTCTCTCTCTCTCTCTCTCTCTCTCTCCCTCTCCCCTCCTTCTCTCTCTGTTCGTGACGTCACATTCAATCAAACAGATCGCCCTATGACGTCACAGCCAATCAAGATATGAAAATGATTGACGTCGAAGAAAACGATTCGCTTTCTTATTCCTGGCGTCGTTCGAATCCTTCTGGAAGCTTCTCTTTCCGTTGTGAGGAGAGAGAGAGAGAGAGAGAGAGAGAGAGAGAGAGAGAGAGAGAGAGAGAGAGAGAGAGAGAGAGAGAGAGAGAGAGAGAGAGAGAGAGAGAGAGATTGAAATAGAGATAGAGAGGGAGAGATAGATAAATAGATAGATATAGATAGAGCGAGAGAGAGAGAGAGAGAGAGAGAGAGAGAGAGAGAGAGAGAGAGAGAGAGAGAGAGAGAGAGAGAGAGAGAGAGATTGAAAGAGAGATAGAGAAGGAGAGATTAAATAGATAGATATAGATAGAGAGAGAGAGAGAGAGAGAGAGAGAGAGAGAGAGAGAGAGAGAGAGGAGGGAGAGAGGGAGAGAGAGAGAGAGGAGATAGATAGATAGATATACATAGGGAGGGAGAGAGACAGAGAGAAAGAGAGAGAGTGAGAGAGAGAGAGAGAGAGAGAGAGAGGAGAGAGAGAGAGAGAGAAGAGAGGGAGAAAGAGAGAGAGGAGAGAGAGAGAGAGAGGGGGGAAAGAGGAGAGAGAGAGAGGAGAGAGAAAAGAGAGAGAGAGAGAGAAAGAGAGAAAGAGAGAGAGAGAAGAGAGAGAGAGAGAGAGAGAGAGAGAGAGAGAGAGAGAGAGAGAGAGAGAGAGAGAGAGAGAAAGAGACCGAGAGAGATCGCGAGAGAGAGAGAGAGAAAGAGATTGAGAGAAAGAGACCGAGAGAGATCGCGGAAGAGAGAGAGAGAGAGAGAGAGAGAGAGAGAGAGAGAGAGAGAGAGAGAGAGAGAGAGAGAGAGAGAGAGAGAGGGAGAGAAAGAGAGAAAGAAAGAAAGATTTGGGAGTAATTCCAAAATTCTTGTAAATATTTTTTCAGCGTTTCATAAAGAATCACTTCAATGTTTTGTCTCTGTTTGCAAAGCGTCTTTTAGTTTGGTTCGCTGAAGCTGACAGGGTGTAACAGTACACAAACACGCACATGCACAGGCAGGCACACAGGCAAGCACACACGCACATCTATGCACACAAAAGGCAAGCATTCCACGCAGAACTTAGACGGATACACACACACTCTCTCTTTCTCTTTCTCTCTCTCTCTCACTCTCTCTTTCTCTCTCTCTCTTTCTCTCTCTCCCTCCCTCCCTCCCTCCCTCCCCCCCTCTCTCTCTCTCACTCAGTCTCTCTCTTTATATATTTCTCTCTTTCTTTATATGTGGATCTATCTATCTATCTATATGTCTATCTATCTCTATATCTATTTATCTATCCCTCTATGTCTGTGTATATCTCCTTCTGTCTATATATGTATCAGTTTATCTATCTAGCTAGGTGTGTATCTATCTGTCAAGCCATCAGTCAGTCTATTTATCTGTCTGTCTATCAGTCAATTAATCGGTCAATCTCTCTATCTATCTATAAAAAGAAGAAGAGGAAGAAGAAAAAGAAAAAGAAGAAGTAAAGGAAGAAGAAAAAAGAAGAAAAAGAATAAAAAAAAGAAAAAGAAGAAGAAAAAGAAGAAGAAAAAGAAGAAGAAAAAGAAGAAAAAAAAAAGAGAAAAAACGAAAAAAAAGAAAAAGAAAAAGCAGGAAACAGCGCTTATTACATCTGTTCACTTCTGTCGTTGAAATTAGGCGGTCCATTGTACATTTTCGACTCTCATTAAACCATCTTTTGGGACGACAAAATTCAAGTAATCTCTCGGGTGAAAAAAGGTCTTATATACGATAGAAGAAGATGGAGATAAGGAATGTGAGATAGATGAGAGAAGGAGAGGGAGAAGGAGGGAAGAGGAGCGAGAGGGAGATGGGGGAAGAGGGAGAGGGAGAGGGAGAGTGAGGAGGAGGGAGAAGAATGGGGAGAGGGAGTGGGAGAGGGAGGAGGAGCGAGAGGGAGATGGGGGAAGAGGGAGAGGGAGAGGGAGAGTGAGGAGGAGGAGGGAGAAGAATGGGGAGAGGGAGTGGGAGAGGGAGGAGGAGGGAGAGGGAGTGGGAGTGGGAGAGGGTGATGGACGGAGAGAGAGAGAGAGATAGAGAGAGAGTGTCAAAAGGATAGGAAGGAAGAGGGAGAGGGATGGGGAGAGGGAGAAGGAGATGGCGAGGGATGTGGAGAGGGAGAAGGAGAGGGAGAGGGAGAGGGTGAAGTAGAGTGAGAGGGAAATAGAGAGTGAGAGAAAGAGAGTGAGAGATAGATAGATAGATAGATAGAGTGAGAGGGAGATAGAGAGTGAGAGAAAGAGAGAGAGAGATAGAGAGATAGAGAGAGAGAGAGAGACTGTGAGAATTATATAGAATGCTTATATACAATATCAAATACAACAAATAAATCATATGACTGGTTGCACTCCTAGCCAGCGAGGCAATCGCCGGGTCAGGTCAGGTCAACTTTGATTGATAGGTAATGCACACATGTTGCCTTTCCAAGTACCTTAGACCCTCAAAACGAGCTTAATTACTCGATAGTCACACCCCTTACATTCCAGACTACCTTCCCGCGTTACTACCGTTGGGGACGTCGGATGCGAACCCCTTCCATATAAGCAGGATGTTTGGAACACACCGACAGACCGGGAATCGACTACGCTACCGTTGACACCTGATTTCCCCGCCTGTTTATACGTGTTGTGATAGTGTTTATTACTGTGATCATTGTGCTGTAGTGAATATTTCTATCGTGCACCATAACGGCAGACTATCTGTGTTATGGAATAAACCAGAACTGTTCAAACCCTGTGTCTGGCATCACTACCTTATTTGTGGTGGGTTTTTAGTTACGACAGACTAAGACAACCCTCACAGAGACATAGAGAAAGAGAGAGAGAAAGACAGAGAAACTGACAGATAGACAGAGAGGGAGAAAAAAAAGAAAGAAACAGAGCCCATCACACAAAGAAAAAAACAAGAAAAAAAAACAAAACAACAACAAACAAGCAAAACAAAACCAATACTACCCACATAGAAACAAAACAACCACCCCTCCCCCCAAAAAAAAAAAAATCAAAGAAACAAGAAAAAATATACAAGACTCCCCCCCCCCCCCCACAAAGGTTACAGCATTTCTAAGAAAATATCTCCGCATGAAAACGTGTGAGGCATCGGTCGATATATCCCTCAGTCCTACATTGGTTTGACGACCGAGGTAAAAGGGGAACAGGGGGGGGAGGAAAGAGGGGGTAGAGGGGGAGGGGGTAGTAGGGGTGAGGGTGAGAGTGGGGGGGAGGGGAGGGGGCAAGAGTCAATATATGGCTTGCTTCAGGTTAACTGTTGTGTAAGAGGTACGTAGTATTGTTCAAATTCTTATTTATGTGTATCTCTCTCTTTCTTTCTTTCTCTCTCTCTTTCTTTCTTTCTTTCTCTCTCTTTCTCTCACTCTCTTTCTCTCTCTCTCTCTCTCTCTCTCTCTCTCACTCACTTTCTCTCTCTCTCTCTCTCTCTCTCTGTTTGTCTGTCTATCTCTCTCTCTCTCCCTTCCTCCCTCCCTCTCTGTCTCTCTGTCTCTCTCTCTCTCCCTTCCTCCCTCTCTCTCTCTCTCTCTCTCTCTCTCACTCTCTCTTCCTCATGACCACCCAACAAAAGAAACAATCAAGCAAACAAACGCAGAAGATAAAGAGTTAAAACTTAAATAAAAAAAAAGAACGCAGGAAGTACGAAGGTAGCGTGAGAGAGTGAGGGAGGGAGGGACCAGGGAGCGTGAGAGAGAGAGAGGGAGGGGGGATGGGAGAGGGAGCGTGAGAGAGAGAGAGGGAGGGGGGATGGGAGAGGGAGCGTGAGAGAGAGAGAGGGAGGGGGGATGGGAGAGGGAGCGTGAGAGAGAGAGAGGGAGGGGGGAGGAGAGAGGGAGCGTGAGAGAGAGAGAGAGAGGGAGGGGGGAGGGGAGAGGGAGCGTGAGAGAGTGAGAGGGAGGGGGGAGGGGAGAGGGAGCGTAGAGTCTAAGCAGATCCATGATTCGAGAGCACGGGTGAGGGGGGAGGGGAGAGGGAGCGTGAGAGAGTGAGAGGGGGGGGGGCGTTTTAAAATCAGGTCACCCTCCTCAGGCTTAACTCTCACGAGAGGCGCCTCTGACCTGAAACCTCACAGGTCAAGGATAACCTGGGCTAGCGTGTCACATGAAAGGTTAAACGGAGGTGTAAATCAAACGTGTTTGTGTTCACCTGAGGTCAACTAAGCCAATTGGGGGGTAAATGACCTCTTCTTAGACACGGACTTTTTGCGCTTCGCTTTTGTTTTGCGTATTTGGCTGTGCGGGTTTGTTTGTTTTTATGGTTGTTTTTTGTTTTTGTTTGTGGGATTATGTTGTTGTACTTTTGTTACTCTGTCTGTCTGTGTATATGGTTGTATGTTTATATGTATATATATATATATATATATATATATATATATATATATATATATATATATATATATATATATATATATATATATGTGTGTGTGTGTGTGTGTGTATGTGTGTGTGTGTGTGTGTGTATGTATGTATGTGTGCATGTATGTATGTATGTATATGAATTAATCAGAGCACCTTCAGTATAATCCCAGTAAGCACAGCGCGCCCCACCGCTCCCCCCTCCGTACACGCGTCCTGCCAATCCCGTCCTCCCAACCTTCCCAACCCGACCAATTATTGAATTTATAATCTATATAATTTTACCCACTATTTCATTCAAATTTTAATCAAAATGTACTACTATCTGCTTTATCTACCTGTCTGCTTTATCTACCTGTCTCCTTCCCCATCATCTGTCTAGCTGTCAATCTTTATCTGTTTTTGTTTATATATGACGATGAATTGATATTCCAAAAATAATAAGTCTTAATTGGTCTTAATCCTTTTACTTAAATCGGTTATCTGAATTTATAACAAATATCTACTGAAGTCTAATTCTTTATTTTGTTTTTTGAATGACCTAACTGAACAGGAGCCTATATACATGTTTCCATATGTACATGTACTTATTTTGTATTTTCGAGTGTACCTACACATTAAGGATTTACTGTTAATTGTTAATTCAATATCATGGCAATAGTAGTAGCAATAACAATAACATAATTACAGTTTATATGCATCGTTTGTGCAATGTGCAATACCCAACAACCGCGAAGTATAGCCAACCAAAAATGAAACCACCACGAACCTCGAAGTATAGCCAACGAAAGATAAAACCCCTTGATATATCACCAAAACTACCCTTTTCATCTTTTCTCCTTCTTTCAACCCCTCCTTCCCCTCTTCCCTTCCCCCCTCCTTCCCCTCATCTTCTCTCCCCCCCCCATCTATTTTTCCTTTTTCTTTCGATATTACGGAATTTACATTTATATAGGCCAAGTATCCGTTGGGTAAGTTTTTAACGCTGTGTTTTTCCCGCTGAGGGTTCGAGTCCCAGCTGGCGAGGGGGAGAGAAGGGGGGGGGGGGTTCTAGATGGTGGAGAGGTGGGGGAAGAGGGGGGTTCTAGATGGTAGAGAGGTGGGGGGAAGAGGGGGGGAGGGGGAAAGTTAGAGAGAAAGGGTATTTGAGGGGGTTGGTTCGGAAGGGACGAGAGAAGGGGGAGACGGATTCCACTATTTGGGATTTATGGATGTATATATACATATACATACATACATACATAAATATATATATATATATATATATATATATATATATACAATACATACCATAACATACATACATACATACATCATATATATATAAATATATATATATATAATTATATATATATATATAAATATATAAACTATATAACTATATATTATTACATTATGTGTTGTGTATGTGTTGTGTGTGTTGTGTATAACTATATATATATATATATATATATATATATATATATATATATATATATATTTATATAGTTGTATATACACATATACATGAGTATACATACATAAACATATGTATGCACACACACACACACACACAAACACACAAAAAAACACACACAAAAACAAAAACAAGAACAGCCAAGAGGACCAAACACCGAAGGAAAACCCAAAGCCAAAAGAGAAGAGACAGTAAAAAAAAAAAAAAAAAAAAAAAAAAAAAAAAAAAAAAAAAAAAAGGAAGAAGAAAGGTGGATAGCGAGAAGACGAATAGAGGAAACGAGGAAATAATTTAGAGCGTTTATGGAGAAAATCGATCGAGGGCAAACGAGGGAAAGGAGGAAATACGAGGAAGTGGAGGAAGAGGGTTAAATGAAGAGGAAGATAATGGAAAGTGGGGACAGGAAGGTGATCGCAAATAACGGACGAGGGAGAAGCAAGGACGGGGATAAATGAAGCAAGAACGGATGAGACGAAGCGAGGAAGGAGGATAATGGAGAATGGAAGAAGGAAGTTGGGGAGAAGTTGTGATGAAGATCAATTGCAAAAGCAACAATGAGGCGCGAAAGAAAAGGAGTTGAAAATAAGTACAGAGAAGAAAGGAGAAAATAAGTAACAAAGACGGAAGAACAATGAATAGAAGAGAAGGATGATGATAATAATTGATATGTTAGA
>NW_028235038.1:7500-10000 GCF_977035675.1 Penaeus japonicus | reverse complement strand
TCACTTCGAGTCCCCCTTCCTCTCTCAATCAATCGTCTCTCTCTCTCTCTCTCTCTCCCTCTCTCTTTCTCTCTCCCTGCTCTCTCTCTCTCTTTCTCTTCTCTCCTCGCGTCACTCTCTCTCTTTCTCGTCTCTCTCCCTCTCACCTACCCAGACCTCCATCTGCTCTCTCTTCCTCCTCTCTCTGCCCTCTTCCGCCTCTCTCTCTCTCTCTCCTCTCTGTCTTTCCTCTCTTTTTCTCTCGTCTCCTCTCGGTCTCCTCTCTCCTCTCTCTCTCTTTCTCTCTCTCTCCTCTCCTATCCTCTCGTCTCTCTCTCTCTCTCTCCGCTCTTTCTCTCTCTCTCTCTCTCTCATCTCTCTCATACTTCGCTCTCTCTCCTCTTTCTACGCGTCCTTCTCGCCCTCCTATCTCCTCACTCCTCCGCTCTCCTCTCTCTCTTCTCACTCGCTCTCCGCTCACCAGTCCTCGTCCCCACTCTATCTCCCCTCGGTCGCTTCGCCTCTCCTCTCCCTCTCTCCTCCTTCTCCCGTTCTCTCTTCCCGCCTCTCCTCCCGCTTCTCCTCCTCTCTCTCCTCTCTCGCCTCGTCTCCCTCGTCTCTCTCGTTTCTCGCTCCGTTCCCAACCTCCCGCATGCAGATCTCTCCTCGCTCCTCCCTCTTCGCCCCTGCGTCCACCCTGCTCCGCTCTCCTCTCCGCTCCGCTATCTCTCTCTCTCCTCTTCCTTCTCTCTCCTCCTCTCGTTCCTTCCTCGTCCTCCTACCTCGGCCTCGCCTCTCCCATCTCTCCCCTCCCTCTTCTTCCCCCTTCTCCCCCTCCTTGCTCTGTGCCTCCGCACCTCTCTCTCCCCCTCTCTCCCCTCCTCGCGTCTCTTCTTGTCGTCGTTCGCCTCCCCTCCTCGTCGGTCCGCTCTCGGGCCTCCCCTCTCTCCCTCTCCTCATCCTCACTCTTCCTCCGCTCCGTCTCCTCTTCGTCTCTCGTCTCCTCTCCCCTCTCGTCCGCCTTCTCTCACTCATCTCTCCGGCTCCCTCTCGTCCCTTCTCCTCATCTCCTCTCCCACTCGATCTCGCTCTCCTCTCACCCTCTCCCTCTCGCTCCTCTCCTCCGCGTCCTCGCCCCGGCTCTCTTCACCTCTCCTCCCTCGCTTCTTCTCGCTCTCATCCCTCCCTCTCTCCTCCCTCCCCCTCTCCCCCTCTCCCCCCTCCCCCTCTCGAAACCCCCCGCCTCGCTTCCCCCTCTCCCCCTCCTTCGCGCCCTCCTCCCGTTAGCGTCCCGCTCTCCCCTCTCCGGTCGCCTCCGCAAAGCTTCCTCTCCCCTCTCATTCTTCTTTCTCTCGCTCCCTCCATCTCTCTCCCCTCCCTCCCGTCTCCCTCCCCTGATCTCTCTCCTCCCCTTCTCTCCGTCTCTCTTCCCTCTCCCTATCATCTCTCCCGGTCATCCTCCTCCTCTCTCCTCCTCTCTCCCCTCGATGAACTCCTCTCCCCCTTCCTCGCGTCCTCCTTCCCGTCTCCATCTCTCCACTTCCCGGTCGTCTCTCTCTCTCCTCCTGCGCACGTCTCGACCTCTTCTCCTCTCTCTCATCTCTCTCTCGTCCTGTCCCCCACATGCTCTCCTCTCTCTCTCTCTCTCTCTGCTTTCTCTCTCTCTCTCTCACGCTCTCTCTCTCCTCCTTTCTCTTCTCTCTTCCGATCTCTCTCTCTCTCTCCCCTCTCTCTCTGTCTCTCTCTCTCTCTAAAAACTCTAACCACACTTTCTCTCAATAATCTCTCTCTCTCTCTCTCTCTCTTCTCTCTTTCTCCTCTCGTCTATCTCTCTCTCTCTCTCGCTCTCTCTCCTCTCGTCTCTCTCTCTCTCTCTCTCGTCTTTCCTCCCTCCCCCCTTCTCCCCCTCCCCTCCCCCCCCCCTCCCCCCTCCTTTCTCTCTTCTCTGCTCTCATCTCCTCTCTCTCTCTTTCCTCCTCTCCTCTCTCTCTGCCTTCTTTCCTCCTCTCTCTCTCTCTCCTCCTCTCTCTCTCTCTCGTCTCACTCTCTCTTCTCTCTCTTCTCCTCGTCTTTTCTCTCTCTCTCTCCTCTCTCTCTCTCTCGCTTCGTCTTTTCTCCTGTACTTTTTCCTCTCCTCCGCTCCTCTTTCTCTCCCTCTACCACTCTCTCTGAGCTCTCTCTCGGTCACTCGTCTCTCTCTCTTTCCTCTCTCTCCCTCTCTCGCTCCTCTCCCCTCGCCCTCCCTTCTCTCTCTCTCACTCCCCTGTCTCCTCTCCTCCTCTCGTATCTCTCTCTTTCTCTCATCTCTCCTCTCTCTCCTCTCTCCTCTCTCTTTCTCGATCGCTCTCTCTCGTCTCTCTCTCTCTCACTCACGTTGTCTCTTCCATCGCTCTCTTCTCTCTCATCTCACTCTCTTTCTCTCGTTCCTCTCTCCTTCTCTCTCCTTCTCTTTCTCTTTCTCGATCTCTCTCTCTCTCGATCTCTCTCTCCTCTCTTCTCCTCTCTCTTCTCTCTTCTCTCT
>NW_028235037.1:7500-10775 GCF_977035675.1 Penaeus japonicus | reverse complement strand
TAAAATTTTTAGAACAGAATCCTTTTGAATTAGTTGAATCTCATTATTTTTTAGAATTAGAATCCTTTTTTAGAATTAGAATCCTTTTTTAGAATTAGAATCCTTTTAGAATTAGAATCCTTTTAGCATTAGAATCCTTTTAGCATTAGAATCCTTTTAGCATTAGAATCCTTTTAGCATTAGAATCCTTTTAGCATTAGAATCCTTTTAGAATTAGAATCCTTTTTTAGAATTAGAATCCTTTTTTAGAATTAGAATCCTTTTAGAATTAGAATCCTCTTAGAATTAGAATCCTTTTAGAATTAGAATTAAAATCCTTTTAGAATTAGAATCCTTTTAGAATTAGAATCCTCTTAGAATTAGAATCCTTTTAGAATTAGAATCCTTTTAGAATTAGAATCCTTTTCTTTTGTATTGCGATTGTCTTTATCCTATGTGATGAAAATGACAATGATAGGAATAATGATGGTAATGAGAAGGATGGTATTGTAGAGCAATAAAGATGATAACGATGATTAGTGAAGAGAAAATTATGATAAAAGATAATGATAATGAAAGAGTGTTGATATCATTGCTAATACTAATCATGATAATAACAATAATTGGAGTAATATCGATATAAATGATTATAAGGATTATTATCGTAATGGTAATGATGATGATATCAACCAGTGATAATCATCATCATCATCATCATCATCATAACAATGATAATATTGATAACAAAAATGGTAATGATGATACACAGATGATAATGGTAAAAATTAATGATAAGGTTGATGGCGATAAAAAATGATGAAATTAATGATAATAATAAGAGTGATAGTGATGATAATGATAATTTAAATAATAATGGTAATAGTAATGATAATGATAATGATGACAATAAAAGAGTGTTTAATTTAAGCCGGCAATAAAATTCTTAACCCCATACATACAATGCAATGTTACCAGCAATTACTTTTAAAAAATCAGTATTTGTAAATAAAATCTCTTAATCCTATTTGTTTAATGTTGAGGATAATATCAGGAATTATACATAGACGACATGAAAATGGCTTCACATCAGTTCTTGTATACAACTAACCTTAGAAAGCTTGTCTTGGGTAAAATGGCAAATTTTCACACCCAGCATTCCTCACGTATAATAGCTCTATGTAGTTTCTTGGCTCCCAGTAACTTTAATATGCATCATTTTTTTGTTTTTTATACTGTGTTTGTAGTCATATTATTTGCCATATAATTGATATAGTTATGTGCGTGTTTTACGTGTGTAATTGTGTGTGCGTGCGTGTTTTTTCTGTGATTGTTTATTGAGGTATGGATAGAATTAATAGATAAAATGAGTATAATAATGGGAGAAGCAAAGAAGGAGAGTGTAGAGGGAGGGGTTAGGGGAGATAGAGAGGCTTAGAAGAGATATACATGAGAGAGAGAGAGATAGAGATATAGAGAGAGACGGACGATATAGAGAGATGGAGAAGAGTGAGAGGATGAGATGAGAGAGAGTATAGAGAGGTGGAGGTAGGGGAGGATAGAGAGATATGAGAGAGGAGTGAGAGACGAGAGAGATGAGAGAGGAGATATAATGAGAAGAGGAGATAAGAGAGAGAGAGAGACCGAGACGAGAGAGAAGAGAGAGACGAGAGAGAGAGAGATATTAGAATTATGGAGCCGAGGATATCGAAGACTATAGAGATGAGAGAGCGATGAGTGTGAAGAGAGATTGAGAGAGAGGAGTAGATAGGAGAGAGATTGAGAGGGAGAGGTGGAGACAGATAGGTATATGATATGATGATAGAGATGGATAGGAGAGATGGGGAGAGCGATGAGGAAGAGAGAGAGAGAGAGAGAGGGAGAGAGAGAGAATGAGAGAGAGAGAGAAAGAAAGAAAGAAAGAAAAAGAGAGAGAAAGAGAAGGAAAGAAAGAGAGAGAGAGAGATTACAACTGAGTATGTTTAAATCTCATTATAGTGACTATGATAACGAGGATATTGACAATAATAGCAATAAAATTCACCATAATGATGGTACTGTTCCTACAACTACATACTACTACTATTGCTACTACTAATGTGGATAGCAATAATGGTAATAATGAGGATGATAATGATGATGAGGAAAATAATAGTAATTGTGATTATGATGATAATTATAACAGGCAAAAAAAAAATAGTATATTGAAAAATATGTGAACTATTAACGATAAGGATAATGATAGCAATGATAATGATGATAAAGATGTTTATGATATTGACACTATTTATAATTATGACAATGACAATAATGATATAAAATTTAGAGGTGTAGATATAATACAATCGATAACAAGTTAAAGAATTATAATAATGGCAATAATACCAAGAGCAATAATGATTATCATTACAGTAACAAGGATAAAGATAATACAGGCAGTAATACAAATAGTAGGGAAACGAATAACAAAAATAAAACTAATTATACAAATAATAACTAAGAAAGTACACAAAAGTAGCCTTTTCATTTTTAAAAATCTAGATGTTAAGAAAATGAGAAGTTACATCGTGGTAGAAAAAAAGAGAGTGAAAATGCTTCCTTTGAGACTCGCTACCTGTTTAATCAAATCTTGACACGTTCGGTCGCTATTTCCCAAGTTCAAGCTACGTAGGTCTTTCCTGAAGTTAAAAATGCACTGCCTTCATGGCGAGATGAGATTTTGAGAGCGATGTTTTTTTGTATTTAGTAGTTAGAATTATATATATTTTATATATTTATATTGATATATTTTATATATATAGTTATATTTTTTATAATATTTATAGATATTTATATATATAGTGAGTATATTTTTGATGTTTTATGGTTGTTTGTGGGTTTATGATATTGAGTGTTATATTTTGTATATATGTTTTGATATATAGAGTTAATATATGGTTGAAACGATTGATGGTTTTATTGTATCGTGAGAGTATGTTATTGGTATATGAGTTTTTTGTAATGATATTTTTTGTGAGTAGTTTGTTTTATATAACTTTAGGATAGTTACTTTTAGTGTTTTATTTTTTCATTCATGAATATAGATTTGTCAAACATAACTGATAATATTGATATATATAGTATAGTATTATATATATGGGATTTTGTGAGACTTAAATATATATATCTTATATATAGATATCTTTATAATATAATCTTATATGTATTTATATTATACTTTTTTAGTATGACCAGATTGATATTTACTATTTTGATATATAGACTTATACATTTAACCTACAACACATATATATAGTTTA
>NW_028235036.1:7500-8911 GCF_977035675.1 Penaeus japonicus | reverse complement strand
TGCACAAAAATCGTTCTATCATGATTTTCTTTCAGTAGTAGATAGAGCACTGTACGCAATGTATGTACAAATGTATTCTTAGTGGATGATATATACTTTTAGAAAATAAACTTTTATGGAAATTTATTGAATTTTGTATCCTATTACAAACCATTTTCCGAAAAGGTTTACAAATCTAATTTATACAAGATTTTTTTTCGTGAATTCAGAGTCCGCTAATATCTTTGTAGAAGAAAAATACATTATAGATTGAATGAAAATAACATTAGTTATTATATCTTTTCTAAACACATAGATATCAAATGCCATGTCTTGCAGCGGAAAAAAACATTTGTTCTTAAATCATTTGCAGCGACCTTAGTTCCAGCGGGGGAAGTAGTCAGTTTCAAAATCATCGATTTTTCACCGTCTGCCGTCCACGGCACACACTGTTGATGACATGACATTTTTACCTTCGTTCTTATCCATCTTCTTTTCGGCATCCACCTTGGAATTCACATTCAAGGTCGCCATAATCATATTTTTGTTATCACTACACAAAACAGAAGTTATATTACTTTTTATACAAAAAATGCACTCTCAGTCCGTCCCCTCTTTTCCTTACCACCTTGAACAGTATAAAAACGGAATGTCCCGGTTTGCGGATAAATTTAAGTAAATCTAGGTAGAAGTTTCTACAAACAAATAAGTTATGATACATCACTGGTCATTACAATTATCATGTGAATAACAGCAATAATAATGATAATTAATGACAATGATGATAGTAATAACAGTTATCATCAATAATCATTAACCATTTATTGATATTATCATCATGGTTATTGTAATTTTCGTCATAATTGACATTGCAGTTATTATCATTGTCATCATCATCATTATCATCATCATCATCAGCAGCAGCAGCGCCATCATCATCATCATCATCATCGCCATCCTCACCATCATCATCATTATCATCATCAACATTATCAATATCATTGTTATTATTGCTATGGTATTTTGTACTGTTGTTTTTGTTGCTATCAATAATATTGTCATGATTATCATTATCAACCATCATTACAATCCTCCCCTTACTCTTCTTCCTCATTATCATTAGTATTCCTTATTGGCATTATCTTTATTTTTATCATTACTATTGTTCTGAATATAATTGATATTGTCATTACGATCATTTTTGTCATGACGATAATTATTACCATCATTATAATTGTCACCATCATTAGCATCATCCTTACTATTATTAGTGATAACAGTAGTAGTACACACGCTACACCTCATACACCTAGGGTAATAGATCAGAATGAAAGGCTATAATTGTTGTTATTTATTATTATTATTATTGTTATCAAAACAGTTATCATCATAATCATAACTATAATTATGATTATTATCATGACCTTTATTT
>NW_028235036.1:0-2500 GCF_977035675.1 Penaeus japonicus | reverse complement strand
TGGTTTTCGTGAAAACAGATAAATATAAATCTTGAGCGTTGCGACGGTCATGACCAAGGGCACAATGTTTCAAACACTTTCCGGGTAGTATATTCAGTGTGATGTTCGTAAATTAATGTTATTTAACGTCACGGCAGTCAATAGACATTGTCTATCTACATTCCTCTTCTGTGGCGAATATTCTGATACTAGATTTTCTATTATAATTCCCATGAATTCTAACCTTGAGATAGGATGCTTTTGCTGACCATTTGAGGGTTTTCCGTTCACTGAAGTATGCATTTAACATTTAATATCTATAGTCTACGCGGCCCATGATCTTGTATTCTTTCACTATCTTTGGTTTCTGAACAATGTCACCTTTACTGTTTGTGACTTTGCTGAATTCTGCCCAACATTTTGTAGAGAGGAACATGGGCTCCTTGGGACCGTCTTTATATTTGACGCAGATTCATTATTCCTTAATCTTGCATCTTTGTACGCTCGTACAAATGCAGGGATAATGTCGGGGAGGAGAAAAAAACCCGGCATTATACCATTAGCTTGTTCGAACAATTTCATCGCAGTGTGTGTTATAGTCATACCACCAAGAAATACGTGACATTTGCCTGTATACATTATTAAAGTACATGAATATCCCGTATTTACGCCACATACACACCATAGCTTGATCTCCCATCTTCCTATCTTGAGTGGTGCTTGTTTGACATGTATTGTGTTAGGTCGGGTGTCTTTCCCTTGAATCCCAGCATGCTTTCGTCAAGTGAAATATTCCTTGTAAGATGGTAGTATCGGGAAAAGCAACTATTAAAATGGTGTATGATCAATTGAATTTTGTAGAGAACATTACCAAGCCTGTCTTGCTCACGATTGCTGAAATGCAAGAATTGTTGCGGCTGAAGTGTTGCCGGAACCACGGTGTATCAAGGTATGGTTTCCTTGTTGACCAATATGGAAGCATATACCATAAAAAGCCCGCATTTCTTGAAGGTGCGTTTGGCCCTCCTTTGTCCACTGGTGTACCCGCGACTCGGGGGGATTCGCTAAATAGACTGACAGGTTAGTTTTCAGGAAAACTTTATTGATAAAATCATGTGTAAAGAAGAGGTTGAAATAATTTACTGGTTTTCTTGTAAATACTGGTATTGCAGTTAAGATAACATGGCATAGTCCTGGTCATCATTGTGGATTGGAACCACTCTTCATCATTGGTTGTGTCTGTACTGGAATTGTTTTCAAACAGACCATTTTCACCTTCACCTATTTGTGTAATATCTTCATCGTATTCCTCACAGATGTTCAAGTCATCGAGGTCATGTTCTTCCATAATGTAAGTCAAAACGATGTCCTAGATTTGAATCTGAGAAGGTGAATGAAAAGTTAAAACGTTAAAATAGGGATATAAATGATTAAAGTGTTCTGAAAGAATCTACATATGCAGTTAAGCTACTCTACTACTAATCTCTCTCTCATACACACACACACATACACTTTCTCTCGATCTCCCTCTCTATCTTTCTCTTCTCTCTTCTCTCTCTCTCTTTCTCTCTCCCGCTCGCACCCTCCTGGATGCTAATGACTGTTTTTGAAATATTTTTCAATAAAATGTAGTACAAATTATTCATTTGTTGAGTTTTGTCTATTTTTTTTTCTCTCTCTCTCTCTCTATTTATCGCCCATGAATGTAATTGTTAAATTCTTATAGTTTATATACGATAAAACAATGATGCATATGTTTAGCGGTTATGTTATCTTTGGATATATCCATTTATCGGTTTCCTCCTTAAAAGAAAGAAAGAAAGAAAAAATCTACGACATGCCGGATCGGAACTTTTACATATATATCTATTTTTTATAACAACTCACATGTCATATTACTTTATCTGCATTACCCTTGTTTTTTTTCTAAAATCAAATACCATCTATTGCTCTATTATCTAATCTACAAGTCCAATGATATGATTTTGAATACAGTCACCCGCGGCGTCCGAAGACGCCTAAAAACATTGTTCAAGATTTTCTTCCGTAATTTTCCATAGTGTCCTGCTTTTTTGTCATTATTAGTTTTTTTGCTTCCTTTATAGTACGATTTTGTTAGTCTTTTTTTCTGAAGAAACTTTTGATGGATAGCTTCTGAGTAATAAATTGTTTTTGCTATAGGCATCTACCGACGTACTGAAATCAACCAATGAGAGAAATATTGTCTAGCAGCAAAAGGGTTAATGATAAGAAATTAATAGTAATAAAAGCAATAGTAATTAAAATAATGATAACGATAATATGAAAAGATAATAACAATGATGACGATAATGATTTATATTGATTTTGATATAGGCAAAAAAGGCAAAATCGTATTTATGAAACTAATCAAAAAAAGGTATCCCAAGAGTTAGATTAGATTAAAACCGGCGAATGTAATACCGGATAATGAGGAAAGATTTTGGAATAATATATAAGACAGTTTTTGGTTACAAGTCAGAATAGAAAAAATCCGACCTGG
>NW_028235034.1:0-2500 GCF_977035675.1 Penaeus japonicus | reverse complement strand
TTCGTTTGTTTTTTTTTGGACTTTTTCTTTCTTCGTGTGTGATTTTACGAATGAGGATTGAAGAAGAGGAAGAGGTGAGGGAAAGGAGGAAATGTCAGGAGTTAAGAAATAAAGAGGAGGAGAATTTGGGGAGGGTGAAGGAAAGGAGAGGGAGAGATTAGAGAAAGAAAAGCAAGGAGATGGAGAAGGTTAGGAGGGAAAATAATAGTTGAGGAAGAGATTAGGGAAGATAAGCAGAAAGAGGAAGATTTAGAAAGAAGATAAGTAAGAAGAGGGAGAATTAGAGGAGATAAATAGAAAGAGGAAGTGATTAGGGGGCAAAAACAGGGAAGAGGAGAGATTAGAAAGAGATCTAAGGCAGGGCAGGGAAAACCTCGAAGAGGCCAGATAGGAGAAACACCAGAGAAGAGGTAGAGGATTAAAAGAGATATAAGTAAGGAAGAGCAGGTATTAGTAAGAAAAACAAGAATCAGGGCGAATTAGAGAGGAAAAGAGAAAAGTAAGGGAATAATAGGAGGGAGCCGAGAGAAAGGGAGAAGAGAAAACAGAGCCGTAAGGGAGATTAAGTAGGGATACGGACGAAAGGGAATTATAAGAGGCGAGCGACAGAGAAAAAGGGCAGAATAAGGAGGAATCGAAGAAACGGAGCATTAGAAAGAGCGGATCGTCAAGCAATAGAACAAGGAATGGACGAGGAATGAGGAGAACAATCACTATCAAGACGATAAGATGAAAAAAGGCATAAAGTGAGTATATGACTGAAAGATAGACGATGTGATAACATGAGGAAATATGCAATGATAATGCTATGATTACAAGATTTGTTATATAATTATTACGATAGACGAGAAAATATGATATAACGGTGGTATGGTACAATTATGGTACGGAATGGTATGTTAACTCTGATAAGAAGGATAAGATGCATCCCCTATTGAAAGATATCCTATATGATGCCGACTGGTAATATAAGAGATACACAACAGATAAAAAGGGATACAGGAAGATAGATCATTTGTCACGACACAGAGAATAGACATAGATCAGACGACAGAGAAGAACAAAATGAAAGAGGTACAAATACAGACGGGAATAAAATAAAGAGATAAGAGGAAAACGAGGATAGGTGGTGGGCGGGATAGGGGGGGGGGGGTGGGGGGGAGGATGGGAGGTACACTGATAGGCTGAGAAAAGCTTTGAATGTGACCCAGGTAATACATGTTATTAACGGACTTCTCAAAACACTGGGTATAGATGGGGAAGAGAGAGAGAGAGCAACGAGAGAGAGAGGAGAGAAGAGAAGAAACAGACAGACAGAAAGAGGAAGAGAGAGAAAGAGAGAGAAAGAGAGAGAGTGAAGAAAAGTCAGACAGAGAGAGAGAGAGAGAGGGGAAGAGAGAGAGGGGGGGGGGGAGGGAGAGAGAGAGAGAAAAGAGAGAGGGAGAGGGAGGGAGAGAGAGAGAGAGAGGGGGGAGGGAGGGAGAGAGAGAGAGAGAGATGACAGAGAGAGAGAGAGAGAGAATGACAGACAGACAGACAGAGAGAGAAAATGACAGACAGACAGACAAAGAGAGAGAGAGAGAGAGAGAGAGAGAGAGAGAGAGGACAGAGAGAGAGAGAGAGAGAGTGAGAGAGAGAGACAGAGAGAGACAGAGAGAGACAGAGAGAGAGATAGAGAGAGAGAGAGAGAGAGAGAGAGAGAGAGAGAGAGAGAGAGAGAGAGAGAGAGAGAGAGAGAGAGAGAGAGAGAGAGAGAGACAGACAGACAGAGAGAGAGTGAGTGAGTGAGTGAAAGAGAGAGAGAGAGAGAGAGAGAGAGAGAGAGAGAGAGAGAGGGAGAGAGAAAGAGTGAGAGAGAGAGAGACAGAGAGACAGAGAGACAGAGAGACAGAGAGACAGAGACAGAGACAGAGAGAGAGAGAGAGAGACAGAGAGACAGACAGAGAGAGAGTGAGAGAGAGAGAGAGAGAGAGAGAGAGAGAGAGAGAGAGAGAGAGAGAGAGACAGAGAGAGAGACAGAGAGAGAGAGAGAGAGAGAGTGAGACAGAGAGAGACAGAGAGAGACAGAGGGAGACAGAGAGAGAGACAGAGAGAGAGAGACAGAGACAGAGACAGAGACAGAGACAGAGACAGAGAGGGGGGGGGGGGGGGGGGGGGGGGGGGGGGGGGGGAGAGAGAAAGGGGGGAGAGAGAGAGAGAGAGAGAGAGGGAGGGAGAAAGTTAAACACATAAAGAGAGATAGACAAAGACATTAGGAATGGTGATGACACTTTGTAGTTGAAAGTCAATATTTATTTCAGGTTTAATCATTTTTTATCTATAAAATTCCTAAATGATACTGTAAGATACGTAAACAATATCACTCCAAATCACGTATTAGAATTATCCTCTGATAGAAAAAAAAAGAAATTCTACGACAAAGACATGCTTCTATGGCTTAAATTTGGTTGACGAAAGGAAATGAAAATGAATTTTACCTTTTTGCAACGTTGTCTGTTAG
>NW_028235032.1:0-7821 GCF_977035675.1 Penaeus japonicus | reverse complement strand
GACCGAATTTGGCAGCCATTGACATTCCCTGAAGCGAGGAGACGTGCGCAGGGAAACCGCAGGCGAAACGCAGGGAAACGCACGCTCACCGCACGCTCTTTCCGCCCAGACTGTGACGGACCGTGACGTTCAGCATCAGGCGGCGGACAGGGCACAGCACCGCTCCCCACTGCCACCAGCACAAGCACTCCCTTCGCTCGTGCAACACCATCAGCCCTGTCATCATCAGCACAGCGCCCGCAGCCGGGAGTCACGACTGCGCTCGCCCGTTGGGGCAAGCAGGACACTTTGCATACTGCCCTACCTTTGCCCGCCCATCTGCACACGACCGAGGCACGCCACCTCCTCAGGAACTCGCCAATACCCTCCCAGAGTACGTGTGGAGGGGGATGGGGGGAGGGGGGAGAGGTGGGAGGAGAGAGAGAAGAAAGGGAGAGGAGGAGGAAGGGGAGAGGAGGAGGAAGGGGAGAGGAGGAGGAGAGGGAGAGGAGGAGGAGAGGGAGAGGAGGAGGAGAGGGAAATGAGAAGGAGAGGGAGAGTAGGGAGAGAGGGAGAGGAGGAGAGGGAGAGGAGGAGGAGGAGGAGAGGAGGGGGAGAGGGAGAGGAGGAGGAGGAGGAGAGGAGGGGGAGAGGGAGAGGAGGAGGAGAGGGAGAGGAGGAGGAGAGGGAGAGGAGGAGGGGGAGGAAGAGGTGCAGGAGAAAACTTGAGACAGGGAGGGAAGTCGTGCGGTGTAAACCGTCTCTCTCTCTCTCTCTCTCCCTCTCTCTCTCTCTCTCTCTCTCTCTCTCTCTACATCTCCTTCTCCCTTCTCATCACTCTCTCTCCATCTCTCTCATTCTTCACACACTCTATGTCTCTCTCTCTCTCTCACTCTTCTCTCTTCTCTTCTCTCCTCTCTTCTCTCTCACTCAATCACTTTCATCTCTCTCTTCTCTCTCTTCTTCTCTCTATCTCTCATCTCTAACCCTCTTTCAATCTCTCTCTCTCTTCTCTCTCTCTCTTCTCTATCTCTTCTCTAATCTCTTTCAATCTCTCTCTCTCTCCTCTCTCTCTCTCTCTCTCCTCTTCTCTCTCTCTTCTTCTCTCTCTCTATCTATCTATCTATCTCTCTCTCTCCCCCTTCTCTCTCTCTCTCTCTACTCAGCTCCTCTCTCTCTCTCTCCTCTTCTCTCTCTCTCTCTCGTTCTCTTTCTCTTTCTATCAGTGGTAACGTATTCAATTAATATGTCTATCATAGTCGTTCGCTCAATTGTTGGCTGACATATAAATTTCGATAAAAATGATTGTGATTGATATTTCGGGTATTAATGTTTTTTTATCTCCAACTATCTTCTCTCTCTCTCTCTTTCTCTCTTCTCTCTCTCTCTCACTCTCTCTTTTTCTCTCTCTCCTACTCTTTTCTCTCTCTCTCTTACTCTCTCTCTCTTCTCTCTCCTCTCTTTTTCTTCTCTCTCTCTCTTATCACTCTCTCTCCTATCTCTCTCTCTTATCGTTTCTCTCTTCTCTCTCTCTCTCTCTCTCTCTCTCTCTCTCTCTCTCTCTCTCCTCCTCTTGCTCCTTCTCTCTCTCTTTTCCTTTCTCTCTCTTTCTCTCTCTATTATCCTAACTAATCATCTCTCTCTCTTTCCTATCACTTTTCCACTCTCTCTCTCTTATCTCTCTCTCTCTCTCTCTCTCTCTTTTTCTCTCTCTTCTCTCTCCTTCTCTTCTCTCTCGTTATCACCAAACACACTCTATTTCCCTCTCTCTTGCTCCCTACACCATCATTCCCACCCTACCCCACTTCTCTCTCAATCTTTTTATTCCCATCCACCCCCCCCCCCCTAAAAAAAAAAAAAAATAAAAAAAAAAAAAAATCCTCCCACCCTTAAAACATGATTTTTCATCTTGCACACCGAAAAAGGCAATTGCTGCCAGGTTAAACTGCAAACAAAAGTTCTCTTCTCCTCATCATGACTGGTCGTTTTAGGAGTGTTCGCCAATAGGTCTCTTTGTTTGTTGGCTGCGAAGACGCAAAGCATGCTTGTCAATGCCGATGATGGTTACTAAAGTGCGTTAGGGATATCATTGCTTATTTGGGTTTATGTTATTATTATATGTATGTAAGTATTATATATAGTATATATATTCTATATTACATATAATATATATATATATATATATGTATTTATTGATATAACTATATATATATTTTATATATATATTAATATATAAATGTAATTATGATATATATATATTATATATATATAATATATATATATATTTCTATATATATATATATATGCGAGAGAGAGAGAGAGAGAGAGACTGAGGAGACAGGGGGGGGGGGGGGTGGGGGGGGGGGGGGGGGGGGGGGGTGAGAGAGAGAGAGATGTGTGTGTGTGTGGTGTGTGTCTATACAAATATATATATTTATATTATATCATATATATATATATATATATATATTATATATATATATATTTATTATATACGTGTATATTATATATATATATATCTATATATATAGATATAATATTATATTATATATATATATATATGTATATACCATATATTATATATATTTAATATATATATATAATATATATTAATGTATATACATTTATTATATATATATATATATATATATATATCTATATATAATTACTATATATATATACATATATATACTGTATATATATATATATATATATATATTATATATTTATTCTATATATATATATATATATACAGTATATATATACATCTTATATATTATATATAAATATATTATATATATATATATATCTATATATATATCTCCCTCTTATATATATATTTATAAAAATATATCTATATATATATATTATATATATATAAATATGTACATTGTAAATGTATACACACATATATGTGTGTGTTATAATATAAATATTTTTTATATATACTTATATATATCTATATATCTATATATATATATTATCTATCTATATCTATCTTTATATATATAATATCTATATATCTATAATATATATATATATATATATATATTCGATATATATTATATACATAGTAAATGTATACCACACATCTCTGTGTATTTATATTATATATATCTATATATATATATTTTTATATATAATATTATATAGTATATATATGTACATATGTTAAATGTATACACCACCATATACGTGTATATATACATATATTTTTATATATTCTATATTATATAATATTATATATATATATATATTAAAATATATATATATAAAAATCAGGAATTTTTTCATTGAGATCCCCACCCCCACGTTTTGTCCCAAACTAACCCTCCGCCTCGTTTCCCCCCAACAGTCGGGGGGGGCCCGTGCGGACACCCGGGGGTTCATTTTAGGGGAGGGCTTGGTCGAAAAGCGGACCCCCCCAGCCCCGCCCCTCCCGATAAACACCCCTTTGCCCCCCCCTGCCGGGGGTGACGTCCCCGGAGGAGGAGCAGTAACAGCAGGGGAGGAGGGGGAGGAGGAGGAAGCGGAAGAAAGAAGGGGGGTCCTGCGAGGGGGGGGGGCGGGGGGGCCGGGCCTGGCTGGTTCCCCAAAAAGCCCCGGAGAGCCCGCTTCAGGAAAAAGGGGGGGAGTGCCTTTGGAAACCGGTTTGTTTAAAAAAACCCCGCTTATTGGGTTGTTTTCCAAAAAAACGTTTTAAAAAAAAATTTGGGTTTTGAAAGGATGGGGGAATGATGGGATGATTTATTTTTTTATACTACTATTTTAAAATACTGTAATATTAAATGAAAAAAATTAATTTTATCAAAGGTCCAAAACCCTCAGGGAAGTCGGTATTTTTTAAATTGGGCCCCATTCTTACATGAGAGTGGATATTAATTTAAATATCTTTTATCAAATTTATTTGTTCGTGTGGACCCCCCCTTTTCGGGGATTTCAAAGCAAAGCCACAACACAAAAAAAGATAACCACGACTCTTGTGATAGGACAACAAAACAGACGGAAGCAAAACAAGAAAATTCAATTTTTATATTTTAGAGACTTTTTAACTACGAACTGATATAAAACAAATTACCTTTTCCTTTAAAAAAATTACTGCTTTCGTAAAGGCTCAGCAAATTTTTAAAAAGGTTGTCTAGGAAAATATGATTTTGTGAGTACAGTGTCAAAGAAAAAATGTCATGCCCCAAAATTTCAGGGATGTGTTGTTATAAAGAAAGAAAAAACAATGGAACAGAAAGATTGAAAGAAGAAAATGAAAGAAAAAAAACAAGCAAAATAAAATAAAAAATGTTTCCCTTTTTTTTGAAAATTTTTTTTTTCTTTTTTTTTTTAGCAAACTGAGCGTGAGCACGAGGGTTTTTTAGGGTGTTTAAAGGGGAATAAACTCCCGGGTCTCTAAGGGAAAAACCCCGTTTAAAAAAAAAATTTGTTACACATTATTGGACCTTAAAACCAATATATTTCCTGTAAAGGGACGCAAAAACCCGCGACACTGCCGGTACCCAAAGGAAAAAACCAGGGCACCCACCAAAAAAAAGTCACATATACACTTTTTACTGTATCTTTTTCATTGTTTTTTCTTGCCATTGTTTTTAAATGGACATTAATTTTTAAACAAAAAAATTTTTGATCGGTTACCAACCCAAAAATTAAAAAAATAAAGTAAATGAAAAAGAAATTGTGGTTTTTTAAATTTTAAAACCATTTTTTCCCGGAAAAATTTGTTTCTCATAAAAAATATACAAACCCCACACACACACAGGGCATACAGGGAAAACCCCTCCCCAAAACAACCACACACACCACACACACACCAACACACACATGATAAATATGTATATAAATAATATATAATATATATTTATATATATATTTTTAATATATAAATTATTTTATATATAAACAAAAGACTTAACCATATATTTTAAAATTTTTAATAAATACATACTATATATAATATATATATATTTATATATATATATATTTTTATATATTATAATATATATATTATATTTTAAAAATATATGTAAATATATATATTATAAAATATATATAATTTTTAAATTAAAAATATAACAAAATACTTTTTTTAATATATATTATATATAAAATTTTATAAAAAATTTTATATATATATATATATAATTTTTAAATAAAATGTATTTATATTTTTAAAATTTTTATTTATATAAATATATATATATATTTATTATTATTTTATTATATATAAATATATATTTATATTATATTTAAAATATATATATATGTATATATATAAAAAAATTTTAAAATAAAATTTTATAATTATATATATATATATAATATAATATAAATTTTGTATACACATTTATTTTATATTTTATAAAAAATATATATTTATATAATATATATAAATTTAATAAAATTATATATATTTTTTTTTAAAACATATAATGTTTCCACATATATTTTTTATATATCTATATATAATATATATTTTATATATTTCTAAAATATAAAAATAAAAATATATATATTTAAAAATAATATTTTTATATTTTTATATATTTTATAAAAACACCCACACACACACACACAAAACACACCCCACACACCCCCACAACCACAAAAACACAACAACACACCCCAACACCCCACACACACATTTTATAAAATTTTATATTTTATATATATATATATATATATTTTTATAATATATATATATATATATATATATACATATAAAAAAAACACACAATGCTTTTGTCTATATGTATATACACAAAAAACATTTTTAAATTTAAAATTTATATATATATATATATATATAAAATTATATATATATTAATAATTATAATTTTATATATATATGTAATAAATATATATAAGTATATTAAAATTTTATAAATATTACAATTTATAAAATATTACAAATATAAATAAATTTACATTTTAAATATATATATTATAAAAAATAAAATATTTATATATATATATGTATATATATAAAATATAATTTATTTTATATTTTTATATATATATAAAAATTTTATAATATTTTATATATATATATATATATATTTTGATTAGGGATATATATAAAATATTTAATTTATTTAATATTTTATATATTTTATTAAACAATATATTTTATATAAAAAATAGATATAATAAATATATATAAAATTATATAAAATATATATAAATAGGGAAATATTCATTATATTTTTAATAGATATATTTATTTTTATATATATTTTTATATTTTAAAATATTTGAAATTTTTAAATATATATTTTATATATATTATTATATAAAAAATATTATTTTAATATATATTTTTATTATATATATATATTCCTGTTTTTTGGCTTCCAATCTTTCATTTCATATGGCAGGTAAAAACTAAAAAAATCTTTTTCCCCTTCAGTGTAAAAGTTTAAAGGGAAAATGAAACGATTTTTGATTAAAACCCTTGTCACTTTTTGGGTTTGGAAAAAAGAAAAACAGAATTTGGAAAGATTTTAAATTTTCTATTTAAAACCAATTTTACATTTTTAAACGAAGAAAATGGAACAAAAAGCCGTTTTTGAAATACGTTTAAAAAAATAAAGTGAAATTTTTTACGGGAATTGAAGTGGAGTATAAATAGTTTTAAACCAATTAAATAAAGGGCACCCGAAAGATGTTGCCGTGTTGCAGTAAAGTTAAAAAGGCTCAGTTCCCCTTTTTTATGAAATTTTCCCCCCCCCCCCCCCCTTTTTTTGGGTGCGTATCTTGCTTTAAAGATGTTGTTTCATTGCATAAAAACAAAAGATAAGCCTTTTTGCACATTTTAATGGTAAAAATTTTTTAAAACCAAACCCCCTCGCAACACACACAACACCCCAACCCATTTATATGTATAAAAGTATATATATAAAATATATATAATATAAATTTTTTATATATATATAAAATATTATTACAATTTTTTATAGAAATTTAAAAATTAAAAAAAATTTTATATATAATATATATTTTATATATATATATTTATATATAAAACATATATATACATATTATACATTTTAATATAAAAAATAAAATATAAATATAAATATATAAATTTTATAAATATTTTAATATATTATATATAATGTATGTATAAATTGTATAAATATAAAAATTTTAAAATAAAAATTTAAAATATATAATATTATATAATAAATATTAAAATATATATATATATTATATTAAAACATTGTATATATATATATATATTATATAATTATAAATATATATATATAATTATGTTTATACATAAATAATAAAATATAAAAATTAAATATATTTTTCCCTTATAATATTTTAAAATATATTATAAATAAAATGTATAATACATTAATAAATATATATTTTAATATAATAATAAATAAATTATATTATTATATTTAGGGTTATTATATATAATAAAATATGTGGGTGTGTGGGTTGGGGTGGTGTGTTTGTTGGTGTGAGTGTGTGTGTGTTTTAAGTGTGGGGTGTGTGTGGGTGGGTTTTTGTTTTGTGTGTAAGGGTGGTGTTTGTGGGGTGGGGTTTTGTGTGTGGGGGTGTTAATCCTTTGGGGTGATGGGGAAAAAAGTTTTTTTTTGGTTTTATTGTATATTGTGTGGGGTGAGAGCGTGGGGGCCCATCATTATGAATGTATTGGGGTTTTGGGTTTTTTTTTGTATGAAGAAAGAAAGAAAAGAGGGGGAAAAAAAAATGTTTTGTATGTGTAGGGTTTTGTTGTGTTTAGAAAAGGAGAGGAAAAAGAAAAAAAGAGGTCGGGATTTTTATGTGTGTGTGTGTGTGTGTTTGAGCATGTGTATTTTT
>NW_028235031.1:47500-54205 GCF_977035675.1 Penaeus japonicus | reverse complement strand
ATAAAATTAGTTATAAAATAACACTATAAACATCTCTAAAAATAATTAATGAAATTAACTAATGAATATTCTATAAAATAAATGCAAAAAGTAAAAATAACAATTGTGTTAATATAATAAAGCAATGGTATAAGTAAATGAGTTTAGGACTCAACTCATTAATTGGGAACATAATGATAATGGATGATGAGCATGAAGATGAAAAGGAAAGAGAGAACTGAGAGGGATAATGAGAAGAGAAATAAATATGATGAAGTGTGGGAGAAGGAGAATTGGACAGAAAATGAAGTGACAAAGAGTAGAAGAATTATAAAGAGAGTGTAAAGTGACAAAGAATAGTAGGAGAAGGAGAATTATACAGAAAATATAGAGTGACAAAGAGTAGGAGAAGGAGAATTATACAGAAAATATAGAGTGACAAAGACTAGGAGAAGGAGAATTATACAGAAAGTATAGTGACAAAGAGTAGGAGAAGGAGAATTATACAGAAAATATAGAGTGACAAAGAGTAGGAGAAGGAGAATTATACAGAAAATATAGAGTGACAAAGACTAGGAGAAGGGAAATTATACAGAAAGTATAGAGTGACAAAGAGGAGGAGAAGGAAAATTATACAGAAAGTAAAGAGTGACAAAGAGGAGGAGAAGGAAAATTATACAGAAAGTATAGAGTGACAAAGAGGAGGAGAAGGAAAATTATACAGAATGTATAGAGTGACAAAGAGAAGGAAAATTATACAGAAAGTAAAGAGTGACAAAGAGTTGCAGAAGGAGAGTTATGACTGGAATGGCTCTGAGACTTGCGAGGATGAAAATTAAAATGAAAACTGTCGTGATGATGTTAACGAGAATCAAAATGAGAAGGGAACTAATTGGGGAATGAAAATGTCAATGCTAATTTGAATGGCAACAATTGTTATAATCGTAATGATTATTATATTAATAATAATAATGCTATTTTTATAATATGAAAATATTTTTGATAAATACAAACTAAAAGAAAAGCTTATGAATGAGCACGAGATGACTAGAGAATGAAATGAAAGGGATGGAAAAGTATGAGGAAAATGAGATGGGAAATGAAAATAGGGAGGTATTCATGAATGAGAAGCGTCAGGATTCTAAGAATGATTATGGTCTTTATAATTTTAATGCATATTCTGATGGCAATGATATGAAGGAAAATAATAACCATAATGAAAATAAGGATCTCATTATACTTCTATCATTGTTGTTGGAGTTACTATTACCATTAACATAATATTTATAATGAAAAAATTATGTTATCAGTCATAAGAATTATTAAAAAAAAATAATGGTCATTCTAACTAGTTTGATATTAATATTGATAATAATAATAATGATTGTTATCGTTATCTTTAATGTTTTTATATAATAATAATAAATGTTATTCTTATTCTTATCAATATCATCATTATATGGTTATTTTTATTAGTATTATCATTATCATTATAATAATCAAACTAAATAGGTAATATCTTTTTTCGTTATTAACTTATATTATTTATATTGCATTTGTAGATGGTACCTTTGTACTTAGCAAACCTAACTTAATTTGCGAGAATAGTGATTTGTAAAAACGAATGCTAAGTAGTGCATTCCTCTTAACAGCACCTGCAAAACCATGTTTGTTGCAAGCAAGCTGTGAGCAGACTTGGGTGTTTGCAAGAAGGAATAACAAGGAAGCCATCGTGTTATCCTCATTGTCATTACCATCATGATTTACCGACACTGGTACTATGAGTGATAAAGACCTCACAACTACAACAAAAGCATGTAGGAGAACAAGAACAACAGGATCATCAGCAAAATTATCAATGATGACAAGAGGAAGGATAACCTATGATAATAATTGAAATAGAAATAGCAGTAATATGAATTATTAAAATAGTGATAATTCTAACTATAACAATAATAATAATAATCATAGCAATGATATGTATAAAATCATATTTAAGAAAAATTGAAGTAAAAATGAAAATTATATCAATAATGAAAAGAGTAAAAGGAAGAAAAAGATGATGATGAAAAGTGACTATTACAAAAGAAAATGCTTGAAATAATAATACATATGTAATTGTAATAAATGATAATAAAAATAAAAATATTTTTATGATAATATTAAGCATAACATTGAAATTCATATGATAATGATAATGAATATGTAACATTTACAAATAACTCAAATAACAACTAAAACATAAGGAATGGATAAATAAAAGAATAATGAATGATGAAGAAATAAGAAAAGCTGATGATAGAGGTATCCTTATTAGATCTGAATAATAATTGTTATAAATTTCCATGAAGACAAAAAAGAGAAAAGAAACAAAAGCAAAATTCTTCTGGTGCCTTTATGAAGTCACTCGCTTCCAATCGTTACCATCCTTAGTCTTGGCGTTCACTTCTCCGCCTTCTCGAGGAGCGTCTCTGCAACAGCATGATGGCGTTCGGAAGCCCAGTGTAAGGGAGGTCTCACCTGAGGGAGGAAGATGCTTGTGTTAGACGTGTGTGTGTGAGTGAGGAGGGTGAGCAGGGAAGTGAGGATGACAATGCGAAGGTGAATGTGAGTGAGAATGACAATTAAGATCATCACATTTTTGTGAGAATGACATGAGATCATCGCAACAACATAACAATGAGAAGCATGTGAGAACAATTGACAATCAGAAGTGAATGTGAGGGAGAAATGAACAGTTTTAGGAATGAGATTAATTGAGATGATTAGGATGATAATGTAGGGCTAGGAATAATATGGATATTTTGATATTAATAATAATTGCAAATACTTAGAATGTTAATGAAAATAAGAATTATGAAAAGATATAGAAACAAGAAGGAAAAGAAAAAAATATATATGTATGATAATGAGAAAGAATATTATAATGAAAATGAATGTTTGATAATTATTTATCAGTAATATATATATTATATATATATATATAATATATATAATATAGAGAATTATACAGAAATATAGAGTGACAAAGAGTAATGGAAAAAAAACATACACCTGATAAATGGTGTAACATAAACAAAACATGTCTTTCTTGTAGTAAATAAGCGTAAAATAAAAAACATCAAAGGAGATTGAGTGAGAATGACATGGAAGACATGACGTATGTCAAAGAAAACGGACCCGCCGAATTCGGGGGACTTAACTAAACTTTATATTTCTAAATTTATTACTATCATTATTCATCATCACCATTATTATTATCATTGAATATTATCATAAATATGTCATTAACCATTATCATTAGTTCTATTATCATCATGAAAGTGTTATCATCAACATTGCGTATCATGATGATTACTTTATCATTAATAACGTTTGATATCATTACCACCATCAACATTATGAAACTTTTCATTATCATCATTATTGTTGTTGCTTTTGTTGCCATTACTTTCTCCATTATCATCATTGTCTTTGTCATCACTGACAAAGACCTCGCAACAACACCACCAACAAAAGCATGTAGGAGAACAAGAACAGGATCACCATCAAAATAACAATAATAAGAAGAAGGATGATAACAATTGATAATTTAATAGAAATAGGAGTAATAATAATAGTAATCCTATTGAAATAATAATGATAATATGAATAGCACCATTGATGATGAGGATGATCATATTTCTTTTAGATAATCATGAAAATAATAATGATAATATCAATAATAATTAAGATGATCATACTTATTATTATCATAATTGTTATAATCATTATAATATTTATATTATAAAGAAAAATAGAAAAATCTATTCATTTATATTTTATAGAATAATCTATGGAAATATTTTATTGAAAAATTCATTGAATAAAGAAATAAATATCAATAAAAATAATGATAAATGATGATAAAGATTCCCTTATTAAATTATAACAACAATTGTTATAAAATTCCATAAAGACAAAGATGAGAAAAGGAACAAAAGCAAAATTCTTCTGGTGCCTTTAAGAAGTCACTCGCTTTCCAATCGCCTTACCAATCTCATCCTTGGCGTTCACTTCTCCGCCCTTCTCGAGGAGCGTCTCAGCAACAGCATGATGGCCGTTCCAGGAAGCCCAGTGTAAGGGAGTCTTACCTGAGGGAGGAAGATGCTTCTGTTAGACGTCTGTTTGTGAGTAATGAGCGTGAGAAGGGAAGTGAGGATGACAATGCGAAGGTGATTGGGAGTGAGAATGACAATGGCAATGAGAATGTGAATGTGAATGAGAATCAACATGAGAAGGTGAATGTGATAGAGAATGAAAATGAGAAGGTGAAGGTGAGTGAGAATGACAATGAGAAGGTGAATGTGATAGAGAATGAAAATGAGAAGGTGAAGGTGAGTGAAAATGACAATGAGAAGGTGAATATGAGTGAGAATGACAATGAGAAAGTAAATATGAGTGAGAATGACAATGAGAATGAAAGTAAGGTGAATGTGAGTGAGAATGACAATGAGAATGTGAATGTGAGTGAGAATGACAATGAGAAGGTGAATGTGAGTGAGAATGACAATGAGAAGGTGAATATGAGTGAGAATGACAATGAGAAGGTGAATATGAGTGAGAATGGCAATGAGAAGGTGAATGTGAGTGAGAATGACAATGAGAAGGTGAAGGTAAATGAAAATGACAATGAGAAGGTGAATGTGAGTGAGAATGACAATGAGAAGGTGAAAGTAAATGAAAATGACAATGAGAAGGTGAATGTGAGTGAGAATGACAATGAGAAGGTGAATGTGAGTGAGAATGACAATGAGAAGGTAAATGAGTGAGAATGACAATGAGAAGGTGAATCAGTGAGAATGACAATGAAAAGGTGAATGTGAGTGAGAATGACAATGAGAGGGTGAATGCGAATGAGAATGACAAAGAGGAGGTGAATGTGAGTGAGAATGACAATGAGAAGGTGAATGCAAGTGAGAATGACAATGAGAAGGTGAATTAGAATGACAATGAGAAGGTGAGTGTGAATGACAATGAGAAGGTGCATGTGAGTGAGAATGGAAATGAGAACGTGAATGTGAGTGAGAATGACACTGAGAAGGTGAATGTGAGTGAGTGACAATGAGAAAGTGAAAGTGTGAGTGAATGACAATGAGAAGGTGAATGTGAGTGAGAATGACAATGAGAAGGTGAATGTGATTGAGAATGACAATGAGAAGGTAAATGTGAGTGAGAATGACAATGTGAATGTCAGTGAGAATGACAATGAGAAGGGAAATGATAGTTACAGTGACAATGAGAATGACAATGAGATGGTGATTGTGAGTGAGAACGACAATGAGAAGGTGAATGTGAGTGAGAATGACAACGAGAAGGTGAATGCGAGTGAGAATGACAATGAGAAGGTGAATGTGAATGACAATGACAATGAGAAGGTGAATGTGAGTGAGAATGACAATGAGAAGGTGAATATGATTTAGAATAACAATGAGAAGGTAAATGAGTGAGAATGACAATGAGAAGGTGAATGTGAGTGAGAATGACAATGAGAAGGTGAATGTGAGTGAGAATGACAATGAGAAGGTGAATGTGAGTAAGAATGACAATGAGAAGGTGAATGTGAGTGAGAATGACAATGAGAAGGTGAATGTGAGTGAGAATGACAACAAGAAGGTGAATGCGAATGAGAATGACAATGAGAAGGTGAATGTGAATGAGAATGACAATGAGAAGGTGAATGTGAGTGAGAATGACAATGAGGTGAATTTGAATGAGAATGACAATGAGAAGGTGAATGCGAGTGAGAATGACAATGAGAAGGTGAATTAGAATGACAATGAGAAGGTGAATGTGAATGACAATGACATTGAGAAGGTGAATGAAAGTGAGAATGACAATGAGAAGGTTAATGTTAGTGAGAATGGATATGAGAAGGTGAATGTGAGTGAGAATGACACTGAGAAGGTGAATGTGAGTGAGTGATAATGAGAAAGTGAATGTGGGTGAGAATGCCAATGAGAAGGTGAATGTGAGCGAGAATGACAATGAGAAGGTGAATGTGATTGAGAATGACAATGCGAAGGTAAATGTGAGTGAGAATGACAATTCGAATGTGAGTGAGAATGACAATGAGAAGGTAAATGTGAGTTACAGTGACTATGAGAATGACAATGAGATGGTGATTGAGAGTGAGAACGACAATGAGAAGGTGAATGTGAGTGAGATTGAAAATGAGAAGGTGAATGTGAGTGAGAATGACAATGAGAAGGTGAATGTGAGTGAGGATGGCAGTGAAAGGGGAATGTGAGTGAGAATGACAAGGAGAAGGTGAATGTGAGTGAGAATGACCTTGAGATAATGATCATAATAATATTAATAATAATATTAGTAATGAAAATAATAATGAAGATATCAATGATGTTGATAATAATAATTCATAAAAATAACAACAATGAATGGCAATGAATATTATCACATAGCTAGAGAGGTAAGAATCATTATAAAATTATTATGAGAGAATTAATAGATTACTTATAATAGAAGGATATAATGACAAATGGAAGGGAGATATATGTGGACACGAATTAACATGATAATGACAATGTTAATGATACTTGGAATGAGGGTGTAAGTAAATGATAATGATCAAAATGATGCATATAATGTCAATGTAAAGGAATATCAATAGGACAGTGATATTAATAGTGAGAGATTTAAAATGAGAATCCAAAATATCATGAAGGG
>NW_028235031.1:25000-32500 GCF_977035675.1 Penaeus japonicus | reverse complement strand
GCGTGGTTAATTTGAATACTATTGCATGGTTAATTTAATTAACTATTGCGTGATTAATTGTAATTACACTATTGCAAGATTAATTGTAATTATATTGCGTGGTTAATTATAATTAAAATATTGCATGGTTAATTGGATTGTTTGTAAATTTCGATAGTGTTTTCATTTAAATCTGAAAAGGTTTTAAAAATATTACACCTTAAATTGGGTTGAACTTCTTAAGGAAATTAAGAAAAATTTACGTTTAAATAGTTTACATTCAATTGACTTTTAATAATCTAAATTTTTAATGTATGGCAAATTTTCCAAACGACAATGTTTTGTTTTTTCAAATTTGTCCTTTTCATTTCTTTTTGTTTTTCTCATTGCTCATTTTTTCATACATAGATCATTAATGAAGATAATTGCTTCTTAGTGCACATTGCAAAAGTGGTGTATGTTATCGATCACGAAGAAGGAACAACTCTGTTGCAGTGAAAGGCAGATGTGGTGGAGCTGAAGCTGATGTTGATAATGACATTGATGATGTTGATGATTGAAGATTGAAAATGATGATGATGATTGATGACAAGGCAATAATAACAGGGAGATGATTATCATAGTGTATGTGAATCCGTTTTTTTATGATAAAGGAAGGGAATCATAGTGTTATTGAATCGTCGTTTGATGATAGCAGGAAGGATAATCATAGTGTTATGATCGTCGTTTGATGATAACAGGAAGGATTAATCCATAGTGGTGTTGAATAGTCTTTTGATGATAACAGGGGGATAATATAGAGTTAGAATCGTCTTTTGTGATAACAGGAAGGATAATCATAGTTGCTATGAATCGTCTTTTGATGATATCAGGAGTGATATAATAGGGTTATGGAATCGTATTTTGATGATAACAGGAATGTAATCATATGGTATGAATCGCCTTTTGAAGATACAGAAAGGATAATCATAGTGTTATTAATCGCCTTTTGTAGATAACGGGATGATTAATCATAGCTGTATGAATCGCCTTTTGTGATAACAGATGATAATTCATAGTGTTTGAATCGCCTTTTGATGATAACGGAAGGTTAATAATGTTCTGAATCGTCTTTTGATGATAACAGGAGGCGGAGTATCATTAGTGTTATGACCGTCTTTTGGCTTGATAACAGGACGGGTAATCATAGTGTTATGAATCGTCTTTTGATAAAACAGGAAGATAATCAAAGTGTTATGAATCGTTCTTTGATGATAACAATGATTGCAGCTGTATTAGTTATATAAAACGAGCTTGTACTTAATGTAACACTGTAATTATTCAACTGGATTGTTCTACACATTTATAGATTTCTATTACATTTCTCTTCATTAGCATCAAATGAAGAGGGAAAACGCTAAGAAGGACTGAAACTTTTTATCTTCTATTTATGTTCTTAAAATACGTCCCCTTCTCTGATTTATGTATCTGACAATGGTTAAGTGGCAGGAACCAACAATGATAAAATATGAAGTGATCTCTCTCTCTCTCACTCTCTTCTCTCTCTCTCGGTTTATCTCTGGGGAAGCTGCGTGATGCATGTATGGTTGTCACGTTTTGTGTGTGTGTGTTTTGCTTGTGGTATGTGTGTTTATATTAAGGGTATATGTGTAGGCTTGTGTGTATGTTTGGTGTATGTGTATTTGTTTGTGTTGGTATGAGTGTGTGTTTCTTGTGTGTATGTGTGTGTGATAGCTTGTGTGTTTATCGTTTGAGTGTTTGCTTTGTGTTTATTTTGGTTTGTGTGTTTGCTTGTGTGTTATCTGTGTGTTTGTTTGTGTATACGTGTGTGAGTTGTTATGTGTGTGTGCAGTAAATCCTATGTATTATCTCCAAAAGGGTATGGGATGTTACACTCATGAAATGGGACCAGGCTATCACAAGATACAAGCTGTCAAAATATGGTGAAAAGCGTGAGAAAGGAAAATTCTCGTCGCTTGGACCTTTGAGCTAAAATGACTCAGGCTCATTTAACTTCAATCAGGAGATATTTAGAATGAAAGGGACATGGTCATCAATAAGAGGTGAAGGAGGAATGTAGGCGGGGAAGAGGAAGAGGAATGGGAAAATAAGGCGACGAGGTGGGATTGGATGGAGGAAGGGACGTGACGGAGAAGAGAAAAGAGGGAGGTGGAAGTGTGAAAGATAAGGGGGAGGTGGGATGATAAGGCGGCCGGGAAGGAGACGAGAAAGAGAAGGGGAAAAGGGAAGATAAGAGGGCTTGGGGGAGTGTTGAAGGAGGAAGGGAAGGAGAAGGAGAAAGAGGGAGTAGGAAGGGGAAGATAAGAGGGAGGGGGATGAGAAGGAGGAAGGGAAGGAGAAGCAGAAAGAGGAGAGGAAGGGGCGAATAAGAGGGGGGGAAGGTTTGAGGAAGGAAGGAGACGAGGATGAAGAGGGCAAGGGACAGGAGAGAAGGGAAAGACACAGATAAGGGGGGAGGGGGATGGGAAGGAGGAAGTGGGGAAGGAGCAGAGAGAGGGAGGTAAAGAACGGGGGAAGATAAGGGGGGGAAGGGGGGAGAAAGAGGGAGGTGAACGAGAAGCAAAGGGGAGGGTGGAAGGGATGATAAGGGGAAGGGAAGGAGCCGGCGACGAGGGAGGTGGTAGGGAAGAGAAGGGGGGAGGGGAGGGAAAGAGGAAGGGAAGGGGAAGAGAAGAGGGGAGCGGGGATGATAATGAGGGGGGAAGGAGAAGGGAAAGAGGTAGGTTGGAAAGGGGAAGGAAGAGTGGCGAAGGGATTGGGGACAGGAGGAAGGGAAGAGGAGGATGAAGAGGGTAAAATGAGGGGAGGAGAAAAAGGGGAAGATAAGAGGGAGGGGGAAATAGACGAAGCTAAGGTAGGGTTAAGGAGGATAGAGAAAGAGGAGGGTGGAAGTGGAAGATAAGAAAAGTGGAGGGGGATGAGAAGGAGGAAGGGAAAAGATGGGTGGAGAAGAGAAGAGGAAGGAGGAAGAGCGAGAAGATAAGGGGAGGGGAGAGGAGGAGAAGGAGGAAGGGGCAAGGAGAAGCGAAGAGAGGGAAAAAAACTAACAGGGAAGAAAGATAAGGATAGAAGGGAGGAGTGGAATGCGTATGATAACGGCGGAGGGAGGCGACCAAGATGAAGAGAATATGAAAAGTAAGGGAAGGGGAGAAGGGAAAAAAGTATGTGGGGAGGGAGGATGGAAGGGGGAAGGAGAAGGGGAGAAAAAAAAAAGAACCAGAAACGGTGAGAAGGGGAATCAGAGAAGGGAAAATGGAGGGGGAAAGAGGAGGAAGGGAATGTCGATAAGAGGCTGGTGGGTAAATGTAAGGAGGTATACAGAAGATAGATCGAAAGTGGCGATAGGGAGAGAGAGGAATAAGAAGAGAGTCAGATAAAAAAAGAGAGATAGGGAAGAAAGGGGATGAGATAGAGAGATATGAACGGTAAAGGTAGAAGCGACCGAGGGCTGTGGAAGGGGAAGCTCGGGGGGAGGGGGTAGGAAGAAAGAGGGAGTGGGAAGAGGGAGAGATATAGAGGAGAGAGGATTAAAGAGATATTTAGAAAGGCAGGAAGGGCAGGAGACAGAAAGACAGGGAGGTGGAATGTCTTAATACACCAGACAAGTAACGAAGTAAAATTATAAATGGATTCACATTTTTTAAAATCTTAATTAGACTTAATTTAATTATATTTGTTAATGTTTGAAATGATTTATCCAAATGATGATCCACTCTAAAACAGTGGATATTAAACTGAATGAAATAAAAATTTCTAAAAAATATCAATAATATAAATAAAAGTTGTAAGTAAAAATAGTAATTCATAAGTTGCAAAACCACGTGAAAACAGAACATATTTCACCCAATTTTATTGATATGGAAAAAACAATATATCTGAGTCTTGAACCACGCAATAGAGATTTCCAATACCTTTCATCAGAAACAGATTTCGTTACGGTAACACCTCAAACTCCACAGATAAATCAATGCTTGAGAGACTTGTTTGTTTTTAAAATCTGGTAATGGGGTAAATTGAATTAGGCATGAGTTTAGGGGGGTAGGGGAAGCGGAAGGGGAAAGGGCCGATACGGGGGGGGATGAGAAGGAGGAAGGCTAATGGTAGATGTAAATATGTTGATTATTAAGGTGCAATAGAAGGAGTAGAGTTTTAAAGAGTACGGTGGGGGCGGAAGCAGGTGTGAAGCAATGATAAGGGGGAGGTGTAGAGAAGGAGGAATTTAACGGAGAACGATAAATCGTTAGGATTAATTAAGTACTTTTTGATTGTTTTAAAGCGGACGGGGAACAGGGTGAAGAAAGATTTCTTGTGTTTTAATATAGAAGATAATTATGTAAGGTGTAATTATCAGCTTAAATATTGATTTGTGAATTGTTCAAATATACTGGTGATTTTAGTTAACGATGTAATTGGAAATGTAATATCATATTGCTGTTGAATAGAAGTTTATTTCCGGATAATATAAAATCGTTCATTTAAATGTGAATATAATTTTTATTGTGTCACAATTGTAGCATTGTAATTTAATTGAGAATATCAACTCGTTATTAATTACGCGCGCCGCTCACCGATAAGATTTCTTTGTCATTAAATCTAAGTGAGGACTTGCCCCGCCCCCCCCCCCCCCCACACTTTAGGGCCACCCCCCCCCGGCCCTATTTATTATTAATTTTAATCAAATTTTGCTTTTAATCACTTATTCCTTACTTATCATATACCTCTTTATTTTTAATTTTCCTCACCTATTTATTTTGAATATCCTTTTACTTTCCATTATACTCTACATATTTATTATTCAATTTTACATATTTTTTCTTTTTAATATAAGTCTTATTTAATTCTATCTCCCTATTTATTATTCATTTTTCCTATATTTTATTTATTTAAATCTTAATTTTAATTCCTCACAGTTTTTTAATATCATGTCTTCCTTAATTCTCATCTACATATTTCTTATTCCTTTTCCTAAAATCTTATTTTTCTTTATACTTATTAATTCATTATACTATCAATTTCTTTCTTTTTACGTTTCATCGAATTTTTATTTTATTTACCTATTACTTTTCAGTTTAATAACATTTGAATTTTGTAAGATAATTATTACGGTAAGTCTAATATAAATATTTATTATTCCTCTTCCTAACATTGTTCTGTTGCTTATCCTTATTAATTTAAGTGTATTAACTACGAATATTTATTATTCCGTTTCATAAACTTTGTTTTTTAATCAACTTCGTACTTTAATTATAATATAATATTCTTTAAACTTTAATCACATATTTCTTTTTATTATAATTAGTACATGTAATTACTCACACGTATAATAGCCATATTTAATTGCACATTTACTAAAATCTGTATTTTTAATTATAATTAGTAATTTATGATCCTCTAAATATTACTTTTCCAATTTCTCAAATCTTCTTTTTCATAGCATTATTAATTTCCTTATCATATCATTACACTATTCATTTAACGTTACTAAACTCTTCTTTTTATATAATTATTAATTTATCTCTAATATTCACATCTTTATTATTCCTTTTCATCTAATTTTTATTTTGATTTTAAATTCTTTCTTTTACCATTTAATACATTTATTTATGTTTAATTAATTAGTTCATTTATTAACTAATTATCCCTCTTTATTATTACTTGTACTATCCTTTTTCTGTTTTTTTTCAATATTTATTTTCACTTCAATAAACTATTTATTTTTAATAACATTATTCATTTCTTATCATATAATCTTTATTATTCATAATTTTCAGATACTTTTTATTTTTCATTAATTATTCATTTAACTTATACTATACTTTTATTTTTCTTGTTAATAACATATTTATTTTTAATATAATTCTTAATTAATTATCATATGATCTCTTTCTTATTATTCATGTTAATAAACTATTTCTTTTTAATATACTTATTCCTTTAATTCTACTCTTACACTTTCTTTTTAATTTTAATGCACATTTGTATTTTAATATAATTATTTAATGTAATTCTAATATAAATTAGTTAGTTTTCCTTTTACTCAAATTTTTTTGATTTTTAATATAATAGTGCAGTTTAATTTTAGAATAAATCTTAACTGTTAAAATGTACTATAATTTTGATTTTGAATGATAAGGATTAATTTCATTCTCTATAACTCGTGTATAGTACTTTTCATATAATTTTATTTTATTTAAATCTACTTTAAATTTAATCACATAAACTATTTATTATTTAATATCATGATTCAATTTCATTCTAATATAACATCACTATGAATTTTAACTTTAATATACTTTTTCTTTTTTAAATATACTTATTATTTACTATATATAAATATTTATTTCTTTAATTTTAATAAATTTTTATTTTTTTTTAATATTTCGTTAAATTTCTCTAATATTTATGGTGTAATCACATTCATTAAATTTAAGTATACTCTAAAGATTTATGATTAATTGTAAGATGAATTTTTCTTTTTTTTCAAATCTTAATTTTTGAAAATTTAATAAAAGATTTATTTTTATGAAAATTATTAATTTAAGTCTATATAAATATTTCTTTTTAATTTTAATACCTTTTTATTTTTTTAATCTAATTATTTTAATTTAAATTATCCTATAAATATTTAGTATTACTTTTGTCATAAATATTTATTATTTAAAGTATAATTGTTACTTTACTTCTACTATCAATATTTGATTTTTACTTTGTAATAACAATCATCTTATTTTGTTATTCTCATTAGTAATTTACTTCTCCTCTAACTATTTGAGGATAATTGTACTATACTTTTTGAGTTTTTTGGAAAGATTAACGGGTGGAAGGGTGAGATAAGAGGGGATGTGGGAATGAGACGTGCTGAAGGGAAGGAGAAAGGAGAAAGCGAAGGTGGAAAGGGAAGATAAGAGTGGAGGGGTGATTTTTGAGAAGGAGGAAGGGAAGGATTAGGGAAAGATGGAGGTGGAAGGGGAACGATCAAGGGCTGGGCAGGGGTTGGGGGTGGGAAAGAGGGATGGGTAAGGGAAGATCTCGAGGGAAGGGGATGATAAGGCAGGTAAGGAACGGAGAAGAGAAAGACGGAAGGTGGAAGTGGAAGCGACGGTGGAGAGGTGAGGGACGGAAAGAGGAAGGGGAAAGGGAAGATAAGGGGGAGGGGGAATGTAGAGCAAGGAGGAAAGGAAGGAGAAGGAGAGAGAAAGAGGGAGAGTGGAGGGGGAAGATAAGGGGGACGGGGGTTAGAAGGAGGAAGGACGGAGAAGAGAAAGAGGGAATGTGGACAGGGGAAAGATAAGAGGGAGGGGGTTGAGAAGAGATGAAGGGAAGGAGAAGAGGAAAGAGGGATAGGTGGAAGGGGGAGGAGAAGGGGGAGGGGTGGGAAAAGAGGAAGGGGGGAAAGAGGAAGATAAGAGGGAGGGGGGATGAGTTAAGGAAGGAAGGGAAGGAGGAGAAAGAGAAAAGAGGGGAGGTGGACAGGGGACGTAAAGGGGAGAGGCGTTGAGA
>NW_028235031.1:2500-15000 GCF_977035675.1 Penaeus japonicus | reverse complement strand
AACCAGAGTCTGACCAATACAATCTATTACCATGGACGCGCTTTGGAAAAGTTCCATGCCACGGCTCTCTGTGGAGAAAGATCTCGGCATCAAGTCCTGCGGAGTCCTTCCACTCTTATTCTTCTTGTACGTGGAAGCCCCAAAGTTCGTCAACATGAATATAGCGAGGAGATGCCCTTGTGAAGCTGCTTTGTGAAGGGGCGTGTTGCCATAATCATCTGCAGCGTCCACGTCGGCCCCGCCCTCCCGAAGGACTTCCAGCACTGCCGTGTGTTCCATCAAAGCTGCCAAGTGCATTGCTGTCTGTCCTGAAGGTAAACTTGACTGTAGAACTTGTCAATGTTTAAATGTTGCTCTTCAATGAAACACTTGTTTAATTTTCTTATTTTCATTTTTATTCAAATTTGTTCAGAAATAAGTGAGATGTGAATGTATAATGATAAAGATATGATATATATTTGAAAATATATTATATAAATCAAGATATATATGATGATGAAATATGACAATAATATTGATGACGACAATACACACACACACACACACACACACACACACACATACACATACACATACACATACACATACACATACACATACACACACACACACACACACACACACACACACACATGTATATATATATATATATATATATATATATATATATATATATATATATATATATTTACATATATACATACATATATATATTTATAGATGTATATATATACATATATATATATATATATATATATATATATATATATATATATATATATATATATATATATATATATTCATACATAACAAAATATTGATAGAAGTAATTAGAAAAAAAATACAAATATGAATAACAAAAGAGAATGATAATTATTACAGTACAATAAAGTTAGTTATAAAACAATATAACATCTCTAAAAATAATAATGAAATTAACCAATGATATTCTATAAATGTAAGTAAAAATAACAATAGTGTTAATATAAACAATGGTATAAGTAATGAGTTAGGACAACTCATTAATGAGAACATTATGATAATGGATGATGAGCATGAAGATGAAAAGGAAAGAGAAAACTGAGAGTGATAATGAGAAGATAAATAAATATGATGAAGTGTGGGAGAAGGAGAATTGGACAGAAAAAAGAGTGACAAAGAGTAGAAGAATTATATAGAGAATGTAAAGTGACAAAGAATAGGAGTAGGAGAAGGAAAATTGTACAGAAAATATAGAGTGACAAAGATAGGAGAAGGAGAATTATTCAGAAAGTATATAGTGACAAAGAGTAAGAGAAGGAGAATTATATAGAAAGTATAGAGGGACAAAGACTAGAAGGAGAATTATACAGAAAGTATAGAGTGATAAAGAATGGGAGAAGGAGAATTATACAGAAAGTATAGAGTGACAAAGAGGAGGAGAAGGAAAATTATACAGAAAGTATAGAGTGACAAAGAATGGGAGAAGGAGAATTATACAGAAAGTATAGAGTGACAAAGAATAGGAGAAGGAGAATTATAAAGAAAGTATAGAGTGACAAAGAGTAGGAGAAGGAGAATTATAAAGAAAGTATAGAGTGACAAAGAGTAGGAGAAGGAGAATTATATAGAAAGTATAGAGTGACAAAGAGTTGCAGAAGGAGAGTTGCGACTGGAATGGCTCTGAGACTTGCGAGGATAAAAATTAAAATGAAAACTGTCGTGATGATGTTAATGAGAATCAAAATGAGAAGGGAACTAATTGGGGAATGAAAATGTCAATGCTAATTTGAATGGCAACAATTGTTATAATCGTAATTATTATCATATTAATGATAATGATGCTAATGAAAATATTTTTGATAAATACAAACTAAAAGAAAAGCTTATGAATAAGCACGAAATGACTAGAGAATGAAATGAAAGGGATGGAAAATGATGAAGAAAATGAGAGTGGAAATGAAAATGGGAAAGTATTCATGAATGAGAATCATCATGATTCTAAGAATGATTATGGTCTTTATAATTTTAATGCATATTCTGATGGCAATGATATGAAGGAAAATAATAACCATAATGAAAATAAGGATCTCATTATAGTTCTATCATTGTTGTTGGAGTTACTATTACCATTAACATAATATTTATAATGAAAAAAATTATGATATCAGTCATAAGAATTATTTAAAAATAATAATGGTCATTCTAACTAGTTTGATATTAATATTGATAATAATAATAATGATTGTTATCGTTATCTTTAATGTTTTTATATAATCATAATCAATGTTATTCTTATTCTTATCATTATCATCATTATTATGGTTATTTTTATTAGTATTATCATTATCATTATAATAATCAAACTAAATAGGTAATATCTTTTCTCGTATGAACTTATATTATTGATATTTCATTTGGATATGTTACCTTTGTACTTAGCAAACCTCTAAGTTGCGAGAAGAGCTTTTTTGTAAAACGAATGCTAAGTAGTGCATTCCTCTTAACAGCACCTGCATAACCATATTTGTTGCAAGCAAGCTGTGAGCAGACTTGGGTGTTTGCAAGAAGGAAGAACAAGGAAGCCATCGTGTTATCCTCATTGTCATTACCATGAATGAGTAAGAATGACAATGAAAAGTTGAATATGCGTGATAATGACAATGAGAAGGTGAATGTGAGTGAGAATGACAATGAGAAGGTGAATGTGAGTGAGAATGACAATGAGAAGGTGAATGTGAGTAAAAATGACAATGAGAAGGTGAATGTGAATGAGAATTGCAATGAGAAGGTGAATGTGAGTGAGAATGACAATGAGAAGGTGAATGTGAGTGAGAATGACAATGAGAAGGTGAATGTGAGTCAGAATGACAATAAGAATGTGAATGTGAGCCAGAATGATAATAAGAAGGTGAATGTGAGTGAGAATGACAATGAGAAGGTAAATGTGAGTGAGAATGACAGTGAGAAGGTTAATATGAGTGAGAATGATAGTGAGAAGGTGAATATGAGTGAGAATGACAATGAGAAGGTGAATGCGAGTGAGAATGAAAATGAGAAGGTGAATGTGAATGAGAATGACAATGAGAAGGTGAATGTGAATGAGAATGACAATGAAAAGCTGAATGTGAGTAGGAATGATAATGACAAGGTGAATGTGAGTGAGAATGACAATGAAAAGCTGAATGTGAGTGGGAATGATAATGACAAGGTGAATGTGAGTGAGAATGACAATAAGAAGGTGAATGTGAGTGGTAATGATAATAAGAAGGTGAATGTGAGTGAGAATGACAATGAGAAGGTGAATGTGAGTGAGAATGACAATGAGAAAGTGAATGTGAGTGAGAATGAAAATGAGATGGTGAATGTGAACGAGAATAACAATGAGAAGGTGAATATGAGTAAGAATGACAATGAAAAGCTGAATGTGAGTGGGAATGATAATGACAAGGTGAATGTGAGTGGGAATGATAATGACAAGGTCAATGTCAGTGAGAATGACAATGAGAAGGTGAATGTGAGTGAGAATGATAGTGAGAAGGTGAATATGAGTGAGAATGTGAGTGGGAATGATAATGACAAGGTGAATGTGAGTGGGAATGATAATGACAAGGTGAATGTGAGTGAGAATGACAATGAAAAGGTGAATGTGAGTGAGAATGACAATGAGAAGGTGAATGTGAATCAGAATGACAATAAGAATGTGAATGTGAGCCAGAATGACAATAAGAAGGTGAATGTGAGTGAGAATGACAATGAGAAGGTAAATGTGAGTGAGAATGACAGTGAGAAGGTGAATATGAGTGAGAATGATAGTGAGAAGGTGAATATGAGTGAGAATGACAATGAGAAGGTGAATGCGAGTGAGAATGAAAATGAGAAGGTGAATGTGAATGAGAATGACAATGAGAAGGTGAATGTGAATGAGAATGACAATGAAAAGCTGAATGTGAGTGGGAATGATAATGACAAGGTGAATGTGAGTGAGAATGACAATAAGAAGGTGAATGTGAGTGAGAATGACAATAAGAAGGTGAATGTGAGTGAGAATGATAATAAGAAGGTGAATGTGAGTGAGAATGACAATGAGAAGGTGAATGTGAGTGAGAATGACAATGAGAAAGTGAATGTCAGTGAGAATGAAAATGAGATAGTGAATGTGAATGAGATTGACAATGAGAAGGTGAATGTGAGTAAGAATGACAATGAAAAGCTGAATGTGAGTGGGAATGATAATGACAAGGTGAATGTGAGTGAGAATGACAATGAGAAGGTGAATGTGAGTGAGAATAACAATGAGAAGGTAAATGTAAATGAGAATGACAATGAGTAGGTGAATGTAAGTGAGAATGACAATGAGAAGGTAATTGTGAGTGAGAATAACAGTGAGAAGGTGAATATGAGGGAGAATGACAATGAGAAGGTGAATGCGAGTGAGAGTGAGAATGAAAATGAGAAGATGAATGTGAGTGAGAGTGAGAATGAAATTTAGAAGGTGAATGTGAGTGAGAATGACAATGAGAAGGTGAATGTGAGTGAGAATGACAGTGAGTAGGTGAAGGTGAGCGAGAATGACATTGAGAAGGTGAATGCAAGTGAAAATGACAATGAGAAGGTGAATGAGTGAGAATGACAATGAGAAGGTGAATGAGTTAAAATGACAATGAGAAGCTGAATGTGAGTGAGAAGGACAATGAGAAAGTGAATGTCAGTGAGAATGAGACTAATTTTAATAATGCGATTAATAAAGATGATTAGGATGATAATACTATGAATATTATGAATATCAAAAATGCAAATAATAAAATAATTATAGTGAAAATAAGAATTATGAAAAGACATAGAAATGAGAAGGAAAAGAAAAAAATGCTTATGATGATGAGAAGGTAATAACAGAAATGATATTACACATAATAATCACTGCAATTGTTAAGCTTCCATTGTATCTGTGAAGACTATTATAAAAATGCAAAAATAAAAATAAAGATAGCTATAATAAGAAGAATTGTAATAAAAAAATAACAAATACTATAATGACAATAATATGAAAAATATTGATGATAACAATAATTATGATAATTATAACAATAATTCTAATGATAACAATGAAGGTAATAAAAATGATAACTTTAATGATGATGATGATAGTAATAGTGATAATAGTAGTAGTAATGAAATTAATATTGGTGGTAATAACAATAATATTAATAATGATAATAGTTTTTAAAAATAATAACAACAATAATGACAATCAATGAGAATAAAAATGATTATTATTATTATCTAAAGTAAATATAATTTACAATATTAATGATTATTCATAAAACATATGTCAAATATTTGGAATAATTTAATCTATCATTAGTATCATAAAATATTTTTACTACTATTACTATTATCACTATCAATATTCACCTTTTTAATCACCATTATTATTATTATTATTATTATCATAATTATATCATTATCATTATCATTCGTATAATTAACATCATGAAAGTATTATCATCAACATTTTCAGTGATGATTACTTTATCATTAATATTGTTATCATTACCACCATCAACATTATGAAACTTTCCATTATCATCATTATTGTTGTTGCTTTTGTTGCCATTACTTTCTCCATTATCATCATTGTCATCACTGACAAAGACCTCGCAACAACACCACCAACGAAAGCATGTAGGAGAACAAGAACAGGATCACCATCAAAATAACAATAATGAGAGGAAGGATGATAACAATTGATAATTTAGTAGAAATGGGAGTAACAATGATAGTTATAGTAATGAAATAATAATGATAATATGAATAGCACCATTGATGATGATTATGATTGATGATCAGGATGATCATATTTCTTTTAGATAATCATGAAAATAATAATGATGATATCAATCATAATTAAAATCATCATACTTATTATCATAATTGTTATAACTAATCGTTATAAGTATAATATTTATAGTACAAAGAAATATAGAAAATTTACTTTTATAGAATCTTTTATAGAAATATTTTATAGAAACATTTATTGAATATAAAAATAAATATAAAGAATGAATCAATAAAATTAATGATAAATAATGATAAAGGTTTCCTTATTGAATCATAACAATAATTGTTATAAAATTCCATGAAGACAAAGAAGAGAAAAGAAACAAAAGCAAAATTCTTCTGGTACCTTTAAGAAGTCACTCACTTTCCAATCGCCTTACCATTCTTAGCCTTGGCGTTCACTTCTCCGCCCTTCTCGAGGAGCGTCCCTGCAACAGCATGATGGCCGTTCAAGGAAGCCCAGTGTAAGGGAGTCCGACCTGAGGGAGGAAGATGCTTCTGTTAGACGTCTGTTTGTGAGTAATGAGTGTGAGAAGGGAAGTGAGGATGACAATGAGAAGGTGAATGTGAATGAGAATGACAAATAGAAGGTGAATGTGAGTGAGACTGACAATGCGAAGGTGAATGTGAGTGAGAATGACAATTAGAATGTGAATATGAATGAGAATCAACATGAGAAGGTGAATGTGAATGAGAATGACAATGAGAAGGTGAATGTGAATGAGAATCAACATGAGAAGGTGAATGTGAATGATAATGATAATGAGGAGGTGAATGTGAGTGAGAATGACAATGGGAAGGTGAATGTGAGTGAGAATGACAATGAGAAGGTGAATGCGAATGAGAATGACAGTGAGGTGAATGTGAGTGAAAATGATAATGAAAAGGTGAATGTGAGTCAGAATGACAATGAGAAGGTGAATGTGATTGAGAATGACAATAAGAAGGTGAATGTGAGTGAGAATGACAATGAGAAGGTGAATGTGAGTGAGAATGGAAATGAGAAGGTGAATTAGAATGAGAATGACAGTGAGGTGAATGTGAGTGAAAATGATAATGAAAAGTTGAATGTGAGTCAGAATGACAATGAGAAGGTAAATGTGAGTGTGAATGACAGTTAAAAGGTGAATGTGAGTGAGAATGACAGTGAGGTGAATGTGAGTGAGAATGACAGTGACAAGATGAATATGAGTGAGAATGACAATGATAAGGTGAATGAGTTAGAATGACAATGAGAAGGTAAATGTGAGTGTGAATGACAGTTAAAAGGTGAATGTGAGTGAGAATAAAAATGAGTTGAATGTGAGGGAGAATGACAGTGAGAAGGTGAATGAGTGAGAATGACAATGATAAGGTGAATGAGTTAGAATGACAATGAGAAGGTAAATGTGAGTGAGAATGACAATAAGAAGGTGAATGTGAGTGAGAATGACAATGAGAAATTGAATGTGAGTAATAAAGTGAATGTGAGTGAGAATGACAGTGAGCTGAATGGGAGTGAGAATGAAAATAAGGTGAAAGTGAGTGTGAGTGAATATGAGAAACTGAATGTGAGTGAGAATGACAATGAGAAGGTGAATGTGAGTGAGAATGACAATGAGAAGGTGAATGTGAGTGACAATGACGATGAGAAGGTGAATATGAGTGAGAATGACAATGAGAAGGTGAATGTGAGTGAGAATGACAATGAGAATGTGAATATGAGAAAGAATAACAATGAGAAGGTGAATGTGAGAGAGAATGACAATGAGAAGGTGAATTAAGTGAGAATGATAATAAGGTGAATGTGAGTGGGAATGACAATGAAAAGGTGAATGTGAGTGAGGATGACAATGAGAAGGTGAATGTGAGTGAGAATGACAATGTGAATGTGAGTGAGAATGAGATTGTGAATATGAGTGAGAATGAGAATGAGAAGGTGAATGTGAGTGAGAATGACAATGAGAAGGTGAATGTGAGTGAGAATGAAAATGAGGTGAATGTGAGTGAGAATGAGAAAGAGAAGGTGAATATGAGTGAGAATGACAATGAGAAGGTGAATATGAGAAAGAATGACAATGAGAAGGTGAATGTGAGTGAGAATGAGAATGAGAAGGTGAATGTGAGTGAGGATGACAATGAGAAGGTGAATGTGAGTGAGAATGAAAATGAGAAGGTGAATGTGAGTGAAAATGAGAAAGAAAAGGTGAATATGAGTGAGAATGACAATGAGAAGGTGAATGTGAGTGAGAATGACAATGAGAAGGTTAATGTGAGTGAGAATGACAATGAGAAGGTGAATGTGAGTGAGGATGACAATGAGAAGGTGAATGTGAGTGAGAATGACAATAAGAAGGAGAATGCGAGTGAGAATGACAATGAGAAGGTGAATGTGAATGAGAATGACAATGAGAAGGTGAATGTGAGTGAGAATGACAATGAGAAGGTGAATTTGAATGAGAATGACAATGAGAAGGTGAATATGAATGAAAATGACAATGAGAAGCTGAATGTGGATGAGAATGACAATGAGAAGGTGAATGTGAGTGAGAATGACAATGAGAAGGTGAATGTGAATGAGAATGAGAAGGTGAATGTGAGTGAGTGACAATGAGAAAGTGAATGTGGGTGAGAATGACAATGAGAAGGTGAATGTGAGCGAGAATGAAAAGGAGAAGGTAAATGTGAGTGAGAATGACAATGTGAATGTGAGTGAGAATGACAATGAGAAGGTAAATGTGAGTTACAGTGACAATGAGAATGACAATGAGATGGTGATTGTGAGTGAGAACGACAATGAGAAGGTGAATGTGAGTGAAAATGACAACAAGAAGGTTAATGCGAGTGAGAATGACAATGAAAAGGTTAATGTGAATGACAATGACAATGAGAAGGTGAATGTGAGTGTGAATGACAATGAGAAGGTGAATGTGAATGAGAATTACAATGAGAAGGTGAATTAGCATGACAATGAGAAGGTAAGTGTGAATGACAATGAGAAGGTGAATGTGAGTGAGAATGGAAATGAGAACGCGAATGTGAGTGAGAATGACACTGAGAAGGTGAATGTGAGTGAGTAACAATGAGAAAGTGAATGTGGGTGAGAATGACAATGAGAAGGTGAATGTGAGCGAGAATAACAATGAAAAGGTGAATGTGATTGAGAATGACAATGAGAGGGTAAATGTGAGTGAGAATGACAATGTGAATGTTAGTGAGAATGACAATGAGAAGGTAAATGTGAGTGACAATGGAAATGAGAACGTGAATGTGAGTGAGAATGACACTGAGAAGGTGAATGTGAGTGAGTGACAATGAGAAAGTGAATGTGGGTGAGAATGACAATGAGAAGGTGAATGTGAGCGAGAATGACAATGAGAAGGTGAATGTGATTGAGAATGATAATGAGAAAGTAAATGTGAGTGAGAATGACAATGTGAATGTGAGTGAGAATGACAATGAAAGGTAAATGATAGTTACAGTGACAATGAGAATGACAATGAGATGGTGATTGTGAGTGAGAACGACAATGAGAAGGTGAATGTGAGTGAGAATGACAACAAGAAGGTGAAATCGAGTGAGATGACAATGAGAAGGTGAATGTGAATGACAATGACAATGAGAAGGTGAATGTGAGTGAGAATGACAATGAGAAGGTGAATATGAATTTGAATAACAATGAGAAGGTAAATGAGTGAGAATGACAATAAGAAGGTGAATAAGTGAGAATGACAATGAGAAGATGAATGTGAGTGAGAATGACAATGAGAAGGTGAATGTGAATCACAGTGACATTGAGAAGGTGAATGTAAGTGAGAATGGCAATGAGAAGGTTAATGTTAGTGAAAATGGATATGAGAACGTTAATGTGAGTGAGAATGACACTGAGAAGGTGAATGTGAGTGAGTGACAATGAGAAAGTGAATGTGGGTGAGAATGACAATGAGAAGGTGAATGTGATTGAGAATGACAATGAGAAGGTAAATGTGAGTGACAATGACAATGAGAAGGTAAATGTGAGTTACAGTGACTATGAGAATGACAATGAGATGGTGATTGAGAGTGAGAAGGTGAATGCGAGTGAGAATGACAATGAGAAGGTGAATGTGAGTGAGGATGGCAGTGAAAGGTGAATGTGAGTTAGAATGACAAGGAGAAGGTGAATGTGAATGACAATGACAATGAGAAGGTGAATGTGAGTGTGAATGACAATGAGAAGGTGAATATGATTTAGAATAACAATGAGAAGGTAAATAGTGAGAATGACAATGAGAAGGTGAATAAGTGAGAATGACAATGAGAAGGTGAATGTGAGTGAGAATGGCAAAGAGAAGGTGAATGCGAGTGAGAATGACAACGAGAAGGTGAATGCAAATGAGAATGACAATGAGAAGGTGAATGTGAATGAGAATTACAAAGAGAAGGTGAATTAGAATGACAATGAGAAGGTGAGTGTGAATGACAATGAGAAGGTGAATGTGAGTGAGAATTGAAATGAGAACGAAAATGTGAGTGAGAATGACACTGAGAAGGTGAATGTGAGTGAGTGACAATGAGAAAGTGAATGTGGGTGAGAATGACAATGAGAAGGTGAATGTGAGCTAGAATAACAATGAGAAGGTGAATGTGATTGAGAATGACAATGAGAAGGTAAATGTGAGTTACAGTGACTATGAGAATGACAATGAGATGGTGATTGAGAGTGAGAACGACAATGAGAAGGTGAATGTGAGTATGAATGAAAATGAGAAGGTGAATGTGAGTGAGAATGACAATGAGAAGGTGAATGTGAGTGAGGATGGCAGTGAAAGGTGAATGTGAGTGAGAATGACAATGAGAAGGTGAATGTGAGTGTGAATGACAATGAGAAGGTGAATATGATTTAGAATAACAATGAGAAGGTATATGAGTGAGAATGACAATGAGAAGGTGAATAAATGAGAATGACAATGAGAAGGTGAATGTGAGTGAGAATGGCAATGAGAAGGTGAATGCGAGTGATAATGACAATGAGGAGGTGAATGTGAGTGAGAATGACAATGAGAAGGTGAATGTGAGTGAGAATGACAACGAGAAGGTGAATGCAAATGAGAATGACAATGAGAAGGTGAATGTGAAGGAGAATTACAATGAGAAGGTGAATTAGCATGACAATGAGAAGGTGAGTGTGAATGACAATGAGAAGGTGAATGTGAGTGAGAATGGAAATGAGAACGTGAATGTGAGTGAGAATGACACTGAGAAGGTGAATGTGAGTGAGTGACAATGAGAAAGTGAATGTGGGTGAGAATGACAATGAGAAGGTGAATGTGAGCGAGAATGACAATGAGAAGGTGAATGTGATTGAGAATGATAATGAGAAAGTAAATGTGAGTGAGAATGACAATGTGAATGTGAGTGAGAATGACAATGAAAGGTAAATGATAGTTACAGTGACAATGAGAATGACAATGAGATGGTGATTGTGAGTGAGAACGACAATGAGAAGGTGAATGTGAGTGAGAATGACAACGAGAAGGTGAATGCGAGTGAGAATGACAATGAGATGGTGAATGTGAATGACAATGACAATGAGAAGGTGAATGTGAGTGAGAATGACAATGAGAAGGTGAATATGAATTAGAATAACAATGAGAAGGTAAATGAGTGGGAATGACAATAAGAAGGTGAATAAGTGAGAATGACAATGAAAACGTGAATGTGAGTGAGAATGACACTGAGAAGGTGAATGTGAGTGAGTGACAATGAGAAAGTGAATGTGGGTGAGAATGACAATGAGAAGGTAAATGTGAGTGAGAATGACAATGTGAATGTGAGTGAGAATGACAATGAGAAGGTAAATGTGAGTGAGAATGACAGTGAGAAGGTGAATGTGAGTGAGAATGACAATGAGAAGGTAAATGTGAGTGAGAATGACAGTGAGAAGGTGAATGTGAGTGAGAATGTCAATGAGAAGGTGAATGTGAGTGAGAATGACAATGAGAAGGTGAATGTGAGTGAGAATGACAATGAAAAGGTGAATGTGAGTGAGGATGGCAGTGAAAGGTGAATGTGAGTGAGAATGACAAGGAGAAGGTGAATGTGAGTGAGAATGTCCGTGAGATAATGATCATAATAATATTAATAATAATATTAGTTATGAAAATAATAATGAAGATATCAATTATGTTGATAATAATAATTCATAAAAATAACAGCAATGAATGGCAATGAATATTATCACATAGCTAGAGAGGTAAGAATCATTATAAAATTATTATGAGAGAATTAATAGATTACTTATAATAGAAGGATATAATGACAAATGGAATGGAGATATATATGGACACGAATTAACATGATAATGACAATGTTAATGATACTTGGAATGAGGGTGTAAGTAAATGATAATGATCAAAATGATGCATATAAAGTCAATGTAAAGTAATATTAATATGACAGTGATAGTGATAGTGAGTAATTTAAAATGAGAATCCAAAATATCATGAAGGGAAAGTGAAAATGATATTAATGATATGAATAAAGAAAGTGATCACATTGAGAGCTACAAAAAATAAAGTGATTATTATAATGAGAATAAGTATTAGCAAAATATGAAATATAAGACGAAATGAGGCCAATAATGAGAATGAAAAGGAAAAAGATATAATGGATTATAAGACAAGGAATAAAAATACCAAAGATATTATTTCCTGAAAGAT
>NW_028235030.1:0-2500 GCF_977035675.1 Penaeus japonicus | reverse complement strand
TATATGTTTACTATATATATAATATAAATACACGTATTCAATAATATTTGTATATAAGACATAATGCACATATATATGCCATATAGTATTTATATAAGTATAATAAATATAATATATATATATATATATATATATATATACAAATATACATCTATCTATCTATCTATTTATCTATCAATCAATCAATCAATCTATCTATCTATAAAGATAGATAGATAGATAGATAGATATAAACAGACATCTTTATAGTGAAATAATTCTCCGAGAACTCGCGGATTTATCCGGATTCTCTCTTGGTGGACATATCATCAATAACATCCAGTGTGCTGACGATACCGTCTTAATTGCAGATTCACAAATCAAACTTCAAAAGCTTCCGCACACAACAGTATATTAGTAGAAAATAGGGTTTGGAATTGAACTGTATTCCAAAAAAACATACAGCATGGGTCGTATTAACAAAGAAAAATCATAACCAAAGTGATGGAAATCACAATAGACGAATGATGAGATAAATCAGGTTGAACAATTTTTCATATCTTGGGAAGTTTGATAGCATCTAATGGAGAAGTGTTCAATACACATAAAAATATGGAAAGCAAATGTCCCAAACGAACCTTCATTAAAAATCGTCTGATCTATTTTTAAAAAAAACATCAGAATGATCAATTATCAAACAGAATTAGATTACTCGGAAGCCGCAATTTTAGATAATATATGATGTATGATGCGAGAGTTTGAATCATCCCCTAATAAAAAAAAAGAAAAAAAGAAAAAAAAAAAAAAAAAAAGTAAAAAGGACGGCAAATCACGTGCTTCAGATATGTGGTTTCTTAGAAAATGTTAAAGAAAAGATGGGCAAATCATATAACACGCATGATGAAGTTAAAGAAGAAGAACAAAGGTTAAAAGCAGAAACTTATTATACAATCACCATAAGACAAAGAGACCAAATCATCAGAGCAGAAAAAAAACAAACGCTTTACACTGACTGGGAAAATTAATTATTATTATTTTTTTGGTGTAGTTTGTAAAGTGTTTACTATTTTTCATATAGACTGATTGGTTTCATAAATGAGAAAGGTAATTTTTTTTCCTGGACATATCTTGTTTTCCATTTTATGGTTTAATACTAATCATTTTATGCAATAAGTTACTCTGATAAGAAGATACATTTTTTTCCTCTCCACGAGATGATTCATTTTAAAATACAGTATATCATATGGCGGTAATAGAACTAAGGAAAATCTGAATTTCACACGAAGAGTAAGCCCTAAATATAACATAATTTTATTGTGGTGAAGAATGATTCAAGATTGTTTTAAACAATAAAAAACATACTTGTGGGAAATATACATCCTTATATGTATGCATCACTCCTCTTGGATGAACAAAAGCCAACCCTGAGCCCGATTTTCTGAAAGTGCCATAGCTTTCTTTTACCCCTTAACACACACACACATAAATCACACACAGACTCACGCACATATATACACATAAATGCTATATACATATAATCATATGTATCGATTCACTCCAGCGAGTATATCTATATATCATATATATAAATATTATATATATATAATATATAATATATAATAATATTTGTATATATATTTATGTATATATATATAATATAATATATATATAATATATATATATATATAATTATTTATAGATACAATATTATGTACAAAAATCACACACACACACACACACACATCACAACAACACACACACACACACCGCTTGCATACATATCTATGTGTGTAGATTATGCATGCCCTGTATTATTCATATATGTATATATATACTGTGAATAATTTATATATATATTAAATATATACTATATATATATATATATATATAATGTATGTATATATATATGTATATTATATATATATATATATATATATATATATATATAATATATATAATAATTAACATATATGGTATATGTATATATATAAATACATTACATATATATATATATATATATTATATGATATTATATATATAAATATATATATATGTATGTATATATAATATTTAAATATATATAATATATATATATAAAGATATATATATATATATAAATCTAAGGATAATCTGATTTCAACGAACAGTAATCCTAAATATACATAATTTTATTGTGTGAAGAATTATTCAAGATTCTACAATAAAAGTATATATGTGGATTAAACATCTTAATGTATTCATCTCTCTCTTGATGACCAAGCCAATTGAGCCGGATTTCTGAAGGAGCCAGAATTCTTACCCCTAACACACACACACATAATCACAACACAGACTCACTCACATATATACACAAAATACATAAATACATATATATGTTATATATATATATATATTATCGGATATATATATATATCTAAATATATATTTATATATACACACACACACACACCACACACACACACACACACACACACATAAATAAATATAATTAATATATATATATATAAATATATAGAGAGAG